>NW_027272190.1:697500-1004217 GCF_040938485.1 Diadema antillarum | reverse complement strand
ACCCCCTCCACCCCCCCCCCCCCCCCAATGATGCTATCTGACAAGTTTGGTGATATCTATCGTACACTTATCGAGAAACGCTTAAAATGTAGAAAATACCCCTCCTTCACGTGTCACATACCACCCTCCCCCCCCCCCCCCCCGATCCGGGCACCGATCGTACAAACACACCCATGTGGGGCCCACGTAGGCAAACGCGGGTAAAAGGTGGGCAAGCCGGGTTGGGGGTTGGGCAAGGGCTACTCGAGGATCATTCTTCAAGGGGCCCTTATGGGCCAGCGAAGGGCAGAGATGGGAAAAGCTGATATGGGTTTCACATGGGCTTGCCACTTGGGTTTCATATGGGCACAGACAGGGCCAGCAGGGAGCATGATGGGCTTTTGTAGGGCTATAGCCCTGCCTTGTGTTATGTGTGTGTGCGTGTGCGATTTGAAGTGTGCTTGTGTTGCGTGTGTGTGCATAGAGCCTATACAGTTAGTTGCTACTTAAACCTTTATCACTGATCAAACACGAAGGGACCCTACGTGGGCACCACATAGGACTAAAGGGCACACAATGATCATGAATATTCATAGCATATTTATGAATATTCAAATGAGAAATCTGGGTGATCTATAATTTTAGCAACCATAATCTTCACATATTACAGAGTTTTGGGGGTATATAAGAACCGTGACTCACAATCATCAGTTAGGATTAGTAGGTAGGAGTTAGGCCGATACGGGTAGGACATTAGGATAAGGTTAGAATAGGATTAGGATTAGGGCATAATCCCAGATTGTGCTTGTACACACACTCTCTTATGAGTAGTAATGTTTGCCCAATTCAGCCCATTCTTTTCCCCAGATGAGCTAATATGTAATCATAGGGCTCAACTGGGTCCTACATGGGCCTCCCATGGGCCCCAAGAAGGGTATACCTATGAAAGCCCACTACAACTATTGCTTTAGTTAAAGAGAGTGTAAGGAAATAATACCCATATGCCCCATCAGCGTCCCATCGGGCACGTCCCACGTGGGGCCAATGCAGGCCCCGCGGCCAAACCCATATTGGCCATTTGGGCCCATTGTTGTCAGCCCACTTCAACTCGTATTCAACCCAAATGGGCCCCATGCTCGTGTGTTGGCTGGCAACAATATGCCATAATCAAACATGCAATTCCAGTCATTAATTTCTTCATAGCCCTGGTTTAGGGACTCTGAGGCTTCAACTCCGGAGGGGGTTGAAGCTGTGTCATCCTGGTCCCTGAGGGCGGGTTCGGCCCCCGGGGACCCCCCGAAAAGGCCCTCCGGCGGGGGTAATTTACCCCATGGAGCCCATGGACCAAACTTGGCCTAAATGAATGTCCTATGTGTACATGAAGAGTTTGTTCGCAAAAACCGATAAGTCCATATTTGCCAAATTGAGATATTTGCGATTAAAGATAATATAGTTTTGGTACCTCTTCAAAAGTTTCCCTGGATTTCCTTGTCTTAGTTTGTGTTTCAGGTTAAAGTACCTTTCATATAACTAACACTGTGAGACTTGCTCGCCCCAAAGTGCTCTCATGTCTTAGTAATCATGCAATCCAGAGCCGTTTACTAGTATGCGACGCCGTACGGCGGCGAGGTAGTACACGTATTGTACGAAACCATTATTGCATGATAACTGCGACCAGCAGCGTGCAGCCCCATACGCATAGCTAACTGCGACCAGCAGCCCCATACGCATAGCTAAATGGGGCTTCTTCTTCTTCTTCTTCTTGTCAGTAGTCTGCTTCCTTCAATCTTGAAGATTCTTGCAGAACTTGGTGATAGTGTGTGTCATAGGGGTAAGGTGCATGTGCCAATAATTTTCAGGGTGCAAGTAAAAACTGCCTCGAATCTAGCTGTTGCTGCCTTCCGTCAGCAGGAGACGAAAGGCGTTAACTGAAGAGGCCGTCACAACATCGTCAGGGAGGGCATTCCAGGATCTAACAGTTCTTGGAAAGAACGAGTTTTGGTGCTGTTGTGTCCGGGATTGAGGGATGAGGAAGCCTTGGGTGTTCACAACTCTGGATGGTCTGGTGGATTTGGTGATGAAAGCCTCACAGTTGAATGGTACACACTGGGTGTGGATCTTGTAGAACATCACAATAATAATAACGGAGTCTTGTAATGCGCCATGTCTGTAACACAGTGGCACTCCTGGCGCAGAAAGGTAAGACCTCCTCCCACATTGCTTCATTCAGGAAAAGATCCCAATTGAAAGAAAGCACAGTTACTGAAATAAAAAGGTCTTGAGTTCCCTCTTGAACTGAGGGAAAGAGGTCTCCATTCTCTGTTTCAAAGGCAGTGAGTTCCAGAGAGAAGAGCCAGACTGGGTGAAAGTTCTGTTGCCCCACGAGTGATGAGTATGGGGAACTCGAAGGGTGTGAGCAGTGGATGAACGAAGAAATCTATTTGGTTTGTACTTATGAAATAGTTCCTGGAGGTAAGAGGCTGTGTGTAAACAACAAACAGAAGTGGTCCACCTACAGACCCCTGTGGAACTCCATGTGAAAGAAGAGTTTGAGGAGAACAGACGCCATTAATAGAGACACGCTGATGTCTACCATGAAGGTACGAGCTGAACTACTGAAGTGCTTGTAATGTGACACAAGACGGAGATGTTCACGTCTCTGTTGTAGTGATGTCCATCCCAGCTCCTGCAGCATTGATGATACACTTGATGTATTCCGGTATCGGTTTAGAGTGTATCTGGCTGCCCTCCGCTGGATCATCTCAATCTTGCTGATATTCCTTGCAGTTGATGGATCCCACACGGAGGAGGCATATTCGACTAGAGGTCTGACCAGTGTTCTGTATGCTGTGGTTTTGAGTTTCGGTGAGTTGAGGTGCAGATTTCTTCTCAGGAAGGCCAGGGTGTGATTAGCTTTTTGGCAGACATTTTCAACATGCTTAATCCAGTTAAAGTCTGATGTTATTGTGACGCCGAGGTACTTTGTGGCTTCCACAGGGGTCAGGATTGAGTTGTTGAGTTTGTACTGATGTACTATCCGTTTCCTCTTCCTAGTGACTGATATCACTTCACACTTACTGGTGTTCAGCTCCATTTGTCGGTCCATTCACCGAGCATGTCAAGATCTTGTTGCAGCTGTTTGGTGTCAGCATCCGAGTGGATTGTGAGGTAGACAATGGCATCGTCAGCAAACATTCGGACCTTTGATCTAAGTTGGTCAGGCAGGTCATTTATGAAGTACAGGAAGAGACACGGACCTAGAACGGACCCCTGCGACACTCCAGAGTCTACGTCAACATGTGATGATCTACAGCCATCGAGAAGTACCTGCTGTTTTCGGTTCTTCAGAAAGCTGGCAATCCAACGATGGCTGAGTCCTCTAACTCCATAGTAGTCAAGCTTCTGAAGGAGGCGTTGGTGGCCTACCTTGTCAAAAGTCTTGCTGAAGTCCAGCACCAGGATGTCTGTCTGTTTTCCTTCTTGTAGGCTTTTCATGAGGTCACTCACCAACCCCAACAACTGGAGCTCACATGATCTGTGCTGTGAGAAACCATGCTGGAGTGGTAGTACAGGATGTCTTGGTGATTTCCATGCGCCATGATGTTGCTTGCTAGGATGTGCTCCATCAGCTTACAGGTGATGCATGTAAGGGAGATGGGCTTGTAGTTGCTTGGGTCTGCTCTATATCCTTTCTTGAAGATTGGCACTATGTTTGCATGTCTCCAATCATCTGGGATTTCTCCCAAGTTGTATGACTTCCTGAAGATGTTACACAGGCAAGGTGCAATGGTATTCGACAGCTCCTTCAGTACTCGTGGAGTAATCCCATCAGGACCACTTGCCTTCTTTGGATTGAGTTTGTCAAGTAACTTCTTGACACCTGCCGTTGTGATGTTGATGTCAGGCATGGTTTCATATGGCGAGTTTGAGGGAAGCAGATCGCATGGAACTGGAGTCTCCTTTGTGAATACGGTTTGGAACTGGTGGTTGAGAGCATCTGCTTTCTCGGTGGGGTCTGTTAGATTTCTTCCCTTTGAACTCGGCTCTGAGATTCCTCCACTATCACTCCGATTGTGTTTAATGAAGCTCCAGAATCTCTTAACGGCCCCATACTGGTTTCCTTCCTCATCATCTGTTTCAAAGATCGACTCAAGGTATTTCCAATATTCTCTTCTGATCTATGCTTGGATTTTCCTTTTGAGGCATCTATTTTGCTCTTCAAGGTCATGTGGGATGAGTCCCTTGGTCTTTAAGAGGACTTTGCATCTCTTAGTAAGTCTGCTCCTCTTCTTGATGAGCTTTCTGATCTTAGCAGTTACCCACGGCAGGTTGATCCTGTGTTTCAACATTGTCTGGGGAATGTGTGCCTCTATACCTTCCTGGATTCCGGTCTTGAATATCTCCCACAGTTCACTGGTGGTAGCTTCCTCATACTTTGATGCTATCTCATCTGATACTTTGGCCATGCTGGTTTTGGAAAGCTTCCCAGTCAGCTTTGCTGTAGACCGGAACTTTCCTGGGCTTCTGCCTTCTCCGAGATGGGTTCATGTCAAGAGTGAGGAGGGGACAGTCGTGGTCTGAGATTCCGGTTACCACTGAAACATTGTGAACAAGAGTTGGATTGTTGACGAGGTACAAGTCAAGGATATTCTGCTGTCTTGTAGGCTCCTTTACTAGTTGGACTAGACCATAGTCGTCAAGCACTTCTCCGAACTTGTGGTGTAAGGCATGGTGGCCACATTCCTTCACTCGTTGGTTTAGCCAGTCCCATCCTGGAAGGTTGAAATCGCCCCCGACAATACAAGGATGGCTCATGTTCAGCCTGCTGAGTGATTGCGGGAGTTCCAGCAAACTTGCTTCATCTCCTTCCTGAGGCTTGTAGTAGGATGCTATGTAGAGTGTTTTGGTTCCTGTAATCTCAATCTTGCACCACAAGATCTCGCAATTTGTCTCCAGCTCTATTACCCTGCTGGCAATCAGGTCTTTCTTGGTTGCAATGAATACTGCGCCATGAGCATCATTTGGTCTATATCTGCGGTGGATGTCATACACTTCCGTTGAAAATACTTCATTGTCTTGTATATCACTTGACAGCCAGGATTCTGTCCCTATAATAACATCAGGATAATGTTTTGTTACTAACACTTTGAATGACAGTTTTTTTTGCCTTGAGACTTTGGCAGTTTACATTCAGTATCCGTAGCTGGCGCCCCTTTGGTCTCGTAGTCTTCCGAATTGGTGCTGTGTGTTGGCCAATTGGAGACTACGCATGGATTAGCTAGTTTGGACTTTGAGTTTCATCAGACTCAGAGGAGACTGCTGATGAGTCAAGGTCACTGAGGACCTTGTGGGCATTTACCTCACTAAGATCATTTGAAGCAATGTTCATGTCTGTCAGGATGGATCTACCAATGCTATGTACACCACAATGGTTACATATCCAGATATAGGAACTGTTTCCCAAAGAGTTATATTCAGCAGTATTAAGTCCTAAGCACTCCGAGTGGAACCATAGTTCACATGGTCCTTCACACTGGAATCCCTTGCTCTTCCAAGTCACTGCCTTGTGGCAAAATCCACATGGGTACTTTGGCTTCCTAGGCATAATGGAATGGTCAACTAGCCATACACAAAGCACCGCATCCAATTGCGCATGTAAATCTGCTAATGCACTGATGTTGTCGCATATAATCTAGACAATAGTATGTACAGACGAACAAAGAAAAATGATAAATCCCACTCACGAACACAGGAGTTTCTAGTGATACTGTACCGCATTTCATAGTTGTCACTCTTACTCTTGGAAATTCACAGCATGCATCCATTAAAGAGTGCGACAATGCAGAAGATTTCATGAAGAAATTCACTCTTGGTGACTGTTTATCAGAGAATAGCACCAAAACAGAAGATGCTATTCTTATACTTTCTATAAAGACAGCATAAAAACCTGATCTACTTGTATCAGTTCTGTTGCATGATGACACTGTTCACAAGTCTGGTTACCGTATTCCTTTGAGAGATAGTAGAACTAGAAACAGGCTCTAAATCTAGATGTAGCTTGGGTTACGATATCCTGTTTATCCCTCGATGAATTACGGAGTGTGGGACTCCAACACTGGTTACATGATGTTAATTCACCTCACCTCACCTTGCTTGGAAAAAGTCCACACTTTGCTCTCACAACAGCTACCAACTTCCCAGAAATTGCTCCGAGATACCATAATCCATGTTGTCACAGAAGATGCTCTCCTTCCCTAGATTATAGATGCAATTCCAAAAGTACCACTTGGAGAGTTGTAGAAGTATAGTTGTAGAAGTAGGTGTAAATCCTGTACTAACAGTTGTAGCATCAGTTACTATGTCCAGTATATCCCTCGATGACTTGCAGTGTGTGGGACTTCATCTCACCAGAGGAGACCTTGCTTGGCTTGGAAAAAGCCCACTATTTATTTTCAAAAAAACAGCAACCAATTTATCAAAAATCGCTCCAAAATTGTAATGTTTTAACACAAGATGATTTCCTTTGCTTGATTTTTTATGAAACTCCTAAGCTTCCCAACCGATGCAAAAGATTTTCCTGGATTTTCAGCGAAGGATTTTCAAATAATCCGACCCCCATAACACACACACACACACACACACACACCCCTGCAATTAACTGCGACCATGCCCTTTGTAGCATTCATTATCATGACAGATTTAGTATCGCGGGTAAATATCAACTTAAAATCCAAAAATTTCTTCAATTAGAAGACTTACCAGTTAATAACCGGGGGGCCAAAAGCTAAAAACAGAGGTCGAGTTGCACTCTCTCTACAAACTAAGTAGACCATGCTTATTTTCAAGTTTTTATTGTAACAAACAACATTCCACTGGTCTACCTCAAAAAATTTGTTGCGAAAGCCTCCAAATCCAAGATGGCGTCCAAGATGGCCGCCATATTTACTGAATTTGTTATTTGGAAGATAAAATTTGATTGAAAGATCAGTGTTCAACAAATGTGATGTCATATGAAAGAGAATAAAATTTTCTACAAATTGATACCATTTTTGTGGGTTATTGTGATAAGTGGATTGAGATTTTAAGGAAAAAACACTCATTTTTTGATATTTTTCTGAAAAAAGGAAAATCATGAAAATGCTTGATTCAACATAAATCAGAGAAGGACTGAAGGATTATCTTGAAACGTTTCAAGAATTTTGTTTGACATATAATTAATATTTGGAGAAAATTAGGGGTCAGTACCGTTTTTGGTTCAGGAGTTATAATGTCTCAAACTTGAAAACTCACTATGTAAAAATGGCCACTTTAGTTGTGACAATACCTTGTTGGTCGTAAAAAGAGCCTGCGCGCGCCAAGACTACTACACGCACCACTGACACTGGCGCTTGTAGCAGTGCCAGTGGTGCGTGTAGTAGTCTTGGCAAACGCAGACATTTTCTTTGACAAACAAGGGTTTGTGCCTGCAAACTAACTTTTCATACCAAGTGGTAGCTCAGGTGACGCTGATTGCTATTATTTCAAAGTAGATTGTTCTGAAGCAGATGAGATGAAGCAAAAATATCTTTCAAATAGAGGTAGAAGCTTGAAACAACCTTGCTATAGAAAGTTTAAAACAAAATCTGGATCAATCACTCAAAAAATTCAAGATTGCAGGCCATCAAAGCTGACATAGTGTATAAAATTGCGCCAAAGTAAATGTATTATTTCGTTTTTGATACAATTTTGTCTGTTGTGCTATCTTAAACCGCCTTAGGTTTTGATGGACACATTTATAGAACCAGTGATATTCTACTCTCCGAAAAAGAAAAAAAAACCAACCCAAATCGAGTGGAAGTTTTTGCTTTTGATGTGAGGAGTGAATAACAAGAAAACGGTGAATTTAGAGTGAAATTGGAGTGACTTTTGAGTGAAAATGTTCATTTTCACTCATTTTAGAGTGACCTTAATAGGCAGGGCTCCACACTAACTTTTATTTTTGGTGGCCCAAAGGCAAATATCCGATCTTTTTTGGTGGCCCGATCAGGCTACCTATGTTCTTCATTTCTGACATTTTGGTGGCCCGATGTGCGTTTTTGGTGGCCCCGGGCCACCGGACCACCGTTAGTGTCGAGCCCTGCCTTAGGGATCACTTGTCACTCTTCGAGTGATCCCCGAGGTCACTCTAAAATGAATGAAAATGAACATTTTCACTCTCGAGTGATCCTGATATCTAATATGGGAAAGCATCTACCAATGGCATAAGCTCAGATCAATTGTGACACTATAACCCACATGAAATCAGCCTAAAAACAATGTAAGAAAAATCTGGTAGCAGAAAATACAGTTTCAGCATGCTTATTTGTAAATGTGAATATACAGCACGAATAATCAATTTGGACAATTTTATACGAACAATATACTGAAAAGCAATTTCGCACAACACATTTCGCACAACAAAGTTGAGAAATTGCCGCCATGTCGGATTTTTTTTTTTTTTTTTGGGGGGGGGGGGTTCGGATCAGAAGGGCTTTCAAGGACATCTACGGATCAGACATTATTACACATATACCATCATCATTCAGGCGTTTCTACAACAGCAGAGTAACATATCTTTGATACAGAAGCATTTCTTTTTTATCAAAGATTGGGCCTTACCCTAACACTGGAATGAGCTCCACCCCCCTCCCCCCCCCAAAAAAAAAAAAGACCCTCAATATGGTTTACACTAGCACAATATCGTTTGGATGTATAGGAACATGTAATAGACAGCAATATAAGAAGATTAAAAAAATATATCAAATTATAAGTTATAAGTTGAGATTTAACTTTGACGCAACACACTAAAGGTATTCTACCATTGGGAGAGATATCACATTCGATTTATATGTGCAGGTTAGTTGTATTACCAAACATTCTACCATGTAAAAAATTGTAATAAAGCCTAAAACATACGGAGATATCACCATTGCTTTTCGAGAAACCATAGCCATAACTGTTGACAATTTAGTATATAAAAAAAAAACATTCTTATCAGATCTATTTAGTATATCTAACAATATTTAGCATTAATTATACTGATTTCAGTTTGTACATTAGTTGTTCAATCCCTAACTCACAGTTTAGAACTAGTTTGAGGAATTAAGTAAAGCTGGGTTTTTGTTTTACGTGCACTAATGGTAAATAATGCCTTGAACGACAATCTCGATTAATTGCCGCCATCTTGAATTTTGTGTGGATACTATTTTTATCGCTAAATATTACACATTGGCAAAATTTCACATTGGCAAAATTTGTGCCAAATTCCAAGCTCCTATCTCTTTTTTGGAAAATACTTTCTGTTCAATTTTATCTGCCTCCGAACAATCTACTATGATGAAATGCTACAGTAATAGCGATCAGCGTCACCTACCACTTGGCATGAAAAGTTAGTTTGCAGGTACTTGCAAGTCACTAGACCGTTACAGTATTACATGTGACCATGTAAACACATTGTATGCAAAATTTATAATGCATAAATGTAATTTTTTCAAGTTTTAGACGTTAACTTGTCAATAGTGTATGATATTGCCTGTAATTCCAGAAATATGAATTATGTCTCAATCTCAGTAAATCTCAATCTCAATCGCAGGCTTCAAAATAATTCTTCAGTTCTTCTTTGATAAATACTAAAATCATGCATTTTCACATTTCTTCCTTTTTTCAAAACAATATAAAATATGGATTCCCCCCCCCCCCCCAATTTATCACAATACACAGCTAAAGTGGTATCAACTTTTAGGAAGTTTTACTCTCCTTCATATGACATCAAATGTGTTGCAATCCAATGTCTCTATCAAATTTTATGTTTGAAATGTTAACTTCAATAAAAATAGCGGCCCTATTGGACTGCATCTGTACTTTGGAGGTTTTTGCAACAAATCTATTGAGGTGTACTTACGGAACATTGCTTAGTATGCTTAATATTATGTATGGTCTTGTTTATAGAGAGAGTGGAACTCGAAAAGTAAGCACGATCTTGGATTTGACCCTCTGTGACGTCTTTGGGAACAGATGCGTGTAAATGCATATTATGTAAAATGGGATTTCAAGTTTGAGACATTATAACTCTTGAACCAAATACAATACTGACCTCTAATTTTCTCCAAATATTGATTATATGGGAAAGATGTTAATTTCTGCATGGTTTTCATAAACATTTTTAATTTAATTTTTTTAACTTTTTAGAGAAATATTCATGGTGCATTCTGAAAAAAAATGTCTCCGTAAAAACCTAAGATGGTTTGAAATAGCATTAAAATGTTCAGAATATATAAAAACCATATAAATAGACAGCAAAACAGACAAAATTGTATCAAAATCGAAATGATACATTTACTTTGGCGCAATACACTATGTCAGCTTTGATGGCCTGCAATCTTGAATTTTTTGAGTGATTGATCCAGATTTTGTTTTAAACTTTCTATAGCAAGGTTGTTTCAAGTTTCTACCTCTATTATTTGAAAGATATTTTTGCTTCATCTCATCTGCTTCAGAACAATCTACTTTGAAATAATAGCAATCAGCGTCACCTGAGCTACCACTTGGTATGAAAAGTTAGTTTGCAGGCACAAACCCTTGTTTGTCAAAGAAAATGTCTGCGTTTGCCAAGACTACTACACGCACCACTGGCACTGCTACAAGCGCCAGTGCCAGTGGTGCGTGTAGTAGTCTTGGCGCGCGCAGGCTCTTTTTACGACCAACAAGGTATTGTCACAACTAAAGTGGCCATTTTTACATAGTGAGTTTTCAAGTTTGAGACATTATAACTCCTGAACCAAAAACGGTACTGACCCCTAATTTTCTCCAAATATTAATTATATGTCAAACAAAATTCTTGAAACGTTTCAAGATAATCCTTCAGTCCTTCTCTGATTTATGTTGAATCAAGCATTTTCATGATTTTCCTTTTTTCAGAAAAATATCAAAAAATGAGTGTTTTTTCCTTAAAATCTCAATCCACTTATCACAATAACCCACAAAAATGGTATCAACTTGTAGAAAATTTTATTCTCTTTCATATGACATCACATTTGTTGAACACTGATCTTTCAATCAAATTCTATCTTTCAAATAACAAATTCAGTAAACATGGCGGCCATCTTGGACGCCATCTTGGATTTGGAGGCTTTCGCAACAAATTTTTTGAGGTAGACCAGTGGAATGTTGTTTGTTACAATAAAAACTTGAAAATAAGCATGGTCTACTTAGTTTGTAGAGAGAGTGCAACTCACTCGTTAAGTAAGCGACTTTTTGGGGTTTGGCCCTCCGGTTATTAAGTTAAAGTATTGGAAACAGGCTTCGGGCAACGTTTGGTTTTGCCAATAGTCCCTTTCTGTTCGAATTGATGACTGAATGTGACTCGGTCGAGAGGACCTCGGGAGAGCTACACTGAATTGACGGCCAACGCATGCGCACACAGACATCTTATCCGTTCATTGATTTGAAATTTGTGCGCATGTGATGTGTGCGCACGCGCTGGCCGTAGTATTCAGTGTATGCGAAGCCCCATTACGCTATGCGTATGGGGCTGCTGGTCGCTATGCGTATATGGGGCTGCTGGTCGCAGTTAATTGCATGATTACTAAGACATGAGAGCACTTTGGGACGAGTAAGTCTCACAGCGTTAGTTATATGAAGGGTACTTTAACCTGAAACACAAACTAAGACAAGGAAATTCAGGGAAACTTTTGAGGTACCAAAACTTTTGATCAAGAAAAATAAAGAGAATAATAAGGAAATTTTTGCTTCTTTTGACCATAATTTCAAAAATGTACCTTTATATGTGGTGACCAATATATCATTTAAAATGTATTATTTTGTACTTTATGACAGAGACCGTACTTCAAAATCTTCAAAAATGGACTTATCGGTCTTTGCGAACAAACCCTTCATATAATCAAAATATAAAAACTGACAAAATATCAGGGCCCCGTTTTATCAAAAGATAGATTTAACGTTAAGTCAAGATAATCTATGATTAACCTCTCAAATCAACTCTAAGTCCATTTAATTTATGATTAACTTCCAAATAAACTTCAAGTCCGTTTTACCAAGAGACCCAGAGTTGAAATCAACTTCAACTTCCTCCCAAATCAGCATATAAGTTTCCTCAACCAATCCAAATCCATGATAACTTTACAGTTGATAAAATATTAACTAGGTAGACAGTCTAGGTAGACTCAATTGTAAGGCAATTTAGAGAAGAAAGATGACTGTTACACTTTCCTAGTCTAGCTGGGGTGTTGTCACAAATGTCTGTCTGTTAACTGCTCACTTTCTTTAACATTTTTTTAGTTGCGTTTCTTTCATGAAATTATGGTTTTTTCCTTGCATGAAATTCACGATCGGCACGCATTGCTTACGCGACTGCTGCACGCAAACACCCTAGACAGCAGTCTCAATCCCAACCCAATCCCGGCCGGCGCTTCGGCCCGCCCGCCCGCCAATCAAGCCATCGCCAGCAAGGGCAATTAAGTAACCGAGTAAATGGAACCGCGTCTGTGTGCAATGCATATCTTGCCACAGAACCCATCTGCGAGGAAACCAGTGATTTCTGACGTGCGTTTGTTTGTTTGTTTGTTTTCAATACGGTTTAAAAAACCCATTATCAGGGCTGTTTTTCAGTGAGTCCGTATATATCAATATACATGGTATAAAACAACAAAAGTGAAATACAAAACAAGAGATAGCATTCACAAACACGACAAGAAACATATTGTCAAAACAAAAATACAATAACAAAGTTTGATAAGGGTAAAAAAAATATAGATACAAAAAACAAAGGGAAAAAAGTAAACTAGATTTTTAAAAAAAATAAATTATACAAATCTGAAAATTACCTTATTAAAACGCAGTTTGGAAAATGATACAGTTCCTAGAGCTAGTTCGTCAATAGTTACTAGTTAAGAGCTCAGTATAGGCCTATACAGAAAATAAAGAGTTTAATGCTATAGCACCGAGTACGACAGTAACTTAAGATCTAACCAGTGAATAGGCCTAACGTTAGGCCTAAGAAACGTTACAGCGAGTCGTTTGTACTTACCGTAACACTGCATGACTAGCGGCGTCTACTAGGTCTAGAATTTCGACATGTTAGACTTCCTGAAGTTTTCATTGCTATCATTAGGTTACAGCATGGTGGGACACTACCTCCTTTCAGGTAAGATAGCTCAAAATGATAATCAGTCAAATGTTCTAGTTTTAATAAATTTCCTGGAACATTCCGTGGTCCAAATATCCTTGAAAGGGCGTAAAAGATTTGAAAAATGCCAATATATAAAATAAAGGCAAAATTATAGTTTACCCATTCATGAGTGAAAACTGTTGGATTCTGTATTGGAGGCAATGTGTACCTGAAAATCTTGGAGAGAATAAAACAGGTTTGGCATTAAAAATTATGATAACATTGCAATTAACTTCCAATATCAGAGGATCTGTGCAAACCTGACTCAACTTATGCACAATTTTCATTTGGCTGGTATTAGTTTTAGCAAACTGATTTTGTACTCACACCTACATTGTACTGACCTTTCTACATGAACATTCTGTTTCAGTATTAATAATAGTTACTTTTTTTTCCAGAGTGGGAGACACAAATTCTAATTGTAGCCATTCAGTTTTATGAAAAAAAAAACACACTTAGGAAAACATCTTTGTTCTTAGAATAATTCAACCCTAATCAAATCATAATAGTGGGCAGAAATGTTTGCTACAGGGCGAACAATCACATACTGAGGCAAGGAGTCAAAACATGTTGCATAAACATTGGCATTCAAAATACAGGAAACAATCTGCATTTATACAAAGACATTTTATCATGCACAACTTTGGTAAGATGTCAACTCTTGAATATTAATCACATTGACCAAAACATTGGTGCATATACAGTACATTCTGTTGTTTCTGAACTTTGCACTGAAGTTCTTCGTGTATGTGTGTGAATGTTTCAGTGGTGTATATATATTGCTCCATTTTATCATGGACAACTTATAGTAACATGACAATGTTTCCATGCTTCAATATTAATCATATTGACCTATTTCCCTTGGCAAATAATGAGCAGGTTGACTCTGTTGCAAATGATGCATTTTACAGGCAACACAGCAGAACCTGAAGAGCTTCCAGACGAAAATCTTGATCTTGATGTGAGCGTCTTAAGGGAGGAAACAGATGCTCCTGCTGACGAACCAGGCTCCTCCTTCAGCTTTCGTTTCCTAGCGAGATTCAGGCGTTTGCTATCTATAAATCTCTTGTAGCACGTTTCATGGAATCCTATTCAATACAATGCAAGAAATGAATAGCAATGATTAGCCGTTGGATTTTGTTTGGGGGAAAAAAGGCTAAACGCTAGGGGGAGGGGTTGAACATTACACTCAATAAATGTACGGTAGACTATTGACTGCCAATATTTGAATCTTGTAATTACCAATAGGCCCTAGTACTATGCCAGGTATCAGATTAACCATAGCAAATTAATCATTAACAACTCATGATCATTGTCATCATCAACTACTTCAACTTGTAGTTGCAGTGCAATTACTGATTTTAAATTACATCTTCAGCTTTCAGCACCTGATCACAATATCAATTATCATAATTATGAATACAATTGCCTTATCATCATAAATACTAGTAATCCTTGGCCTTTCACTATCACCACCACCCACTGCTTTAAATTTGGCACAACATAATGGTAATCGTATGTTTTAGTGAGTTTAATTGTTGAAATAATGTTATTGTCATTGTTGGTTTTTTTAGACCTATTTATATCAAATATTAATAAGTTAATTTAATGAGATGCTAAATGTATGTTTTGAGGGGGGATTCGCCAATTTCGGGGTGAGAGAGACAGGATGGATTTTTAATATTAATACTCCATGGCCATGATTATGAAAAATATAAATTTACATGCAGTTTAGACCTTTTTCAATCCAGTCCTGTGTGTCAAGATTTTTACAAAACAATATCACTGATCAGCTACATCAACCTAACCTGGGCTGTACATAGAACAACATGTAAAATTACTTCTAGGCTACATTATAACGGCGCTATGCCATGCCAAGGTGAAATTCAAGATATCTAAGACATCATGGTCATTAACATTACGCATATGAGAGAGACTGCACTGTAGTGTCGACTGCTACGACTGTACGCACGTAAACTAACCTGTAAATTATCCTATGTAGGTTGCAGTCAGTCCCCCTGAGCAGCTGAATCACTTCGTTCTGGTCTGCGATTTCACGGTCTCCTCCACTCACTTTGATCCACTCTTTGGCACATAAAATAGGTTTCGTCTATCTTAGGTTTGTCATAGCCGTGAAATTTTCAAACTTCATCGATGTTACATGCATAATAACGCATCTTAAAAGTTTCGGCAGAGCAGACGACGTAGACGCGTCGACAGGCTCACAGGGGGCGGCCATTTTGACTCGGAAACAATAATTCTCGATTTGGATTGGATAACATACATCACATGATCGTTCGCAAATGAATATCGTACACGGCAAAGTGTACATATTCAGCTCCTCAGTGACAAAAAAAAAGTTCACTGTTTCCCCCTAAATTACCAAAATACTACAGGAGGGTTTGTGTCGAACTTTTTCCTGTAGCCTCTTTGGTTATTTGTTTACACGTAGCTGTGGAGAAATTTTAGTGCCGCAGTTGTCGGAACGAAACAAGCGAAAAAACCGGCTCACCCCATGGCCTATTAGGGAGCGTACGGATAACGAGCAGAACACGGCTGGGAAGAGTTGTGCATCGGTGACGTCTGACTCTCCGACAGGATTTGCTCATTAGCATATTCACCATGCAGATTCACACTTTTTCAACCAAAATTTACGAGCTTATTTGGTGATTTGAAAGTTTGTTTTTGGTGAAAGTAGTTCATTGGAGGTACCAACAACAACATATATTTTTTTTTAATTCGTGAGGATTGCCTCACTTTAATGAAATAATCGTATGAATCATTTGCACTAGTTAACCTATATAGGTCATGCCAGTCAACTTCTAAAAGCTTCTGTTTGAAAATAGATATGTTCTCAGGACTGACTGCGCGCTTAGCTTTTATACTTCTTTCACCATTTGATATGCTTACTTTTCCTTTGTCTATACAATAAATAGGCAAATGATCAGATAGGTCTGAAAATATAAGACCACTCTCAACATTATTTTGAATGCAATTTGTAAAAAAATTATCAATCAGGGTAGCAGAGGTGTCAGTAATGCGAGTAGGTTTAATGATAAGAGGGAACATATTATGTGAATACATAAGAACCAAGAACCTCTTCACACTATCGTCGTAATCAGAATTTAACAGATTGATACTGAAGTCACCCATAACATAAACGATCTTGTTCTCCCTAGATAACGTTTGTATATGCTCTTCAAAATTATCACAAAATTATTCAACATCACTTCTTGGAGCCCTAATACACCCAACAACAATATGTTTTTCCTTATCATCGACTTCAATAAAAATTGACTCATAACCAGGTTTACTACCAGACAAATCGCACCGTAGCTTATAATCGATGGAGTCTTTAATATATAAGGCAACACCACCACCAATGCTATCAGCTCTACAGATGTTGATTATGGAGTTACCTTGTAACTTGAATACATTAGCATCAGTTGATGTCTCTAAACCAAGTTTCAGAGACACCAATGAAGGAAAAATCATGGTGTAAACACTCAAGCAACACTTGCAAATTATCATGATTTTTAAGAAGGCTCCTCGCATTTATATGAAGCATAGTAAAATTCTCATGTGGTTTGCTGCATGCAAGCTTTTCCTGAAAGTCATCACAACTTACATAATTACATTCCCTTACTGTGGAATTTAGGTCATCGTCAAGGTGAACACCCGGTTCAAAGTCACTGGGCAACATCTTTCATGTTACACTTTGTATTTCAAAATCTAAACATGACAATCTACATGTAGGCTCTTGAAAACAGCACAATGCTGCAAGAAAGGTAGACAGTATAAAAAAACGCTTGCATCAAAAGGTTCATAGGTACACATACACACACAAGAACATACACACATACACACACAATAACACAAGATATTTGCAAAAACTTCAATGAACAAACACATTAAAGGTAAAAGAGGCAATAAATAAAAACCTGAGGGCTTTCTGCCAGGAGAAATTGAATACTTACATGTACATGTATCCACCCTATACTTACTATAACTAATAAATGAACAAGACCCATTAGTACAATGTACATTGTACATGCATGTAGGAGTGGCAAATAGTATTGAAACGTTGAGTACAGTACTAGGTAAAATTCAGCAAAAATGTTGTACATGTTTATACACGCCATATAAAGCAATACAGTGGACCCTCACTATGAATAAACACCATACAAACGTATGTCCGGTGACATTTCTTTGCCATATCAAAATCTTTTGGCTGCAGAAACAATTTTAATACGTTAAAATATTCATTCCAAGCCCATCGCCAAGAAAATTACTTTGTTATTTGGATATTTCATCAACAGCAATCTATAATGAGAGTTCACTGTATAACTAATAAATGAACAAAACCCATTAGTAAATACATGTAGGAGTGGAAATAGTATTGAAAATGAAATGTGAAGTACTGAGTACATGTAATAATACAGTACTAGGTAAATGAAGTGCTTGAATAGTTCATCACTACATATCTTTTACAATTTTCCAATGTCAGCCTCGCATGTGATCAGTTTGCGACTCAAGCCATTCTCAGAGTTCTTGATACCCGCAAAGATTCTGCCATCGATGGTCCACGCTCGGATGACCTTTGGATTTTTTTCGGACGGCAGTGAAGAGGGCTTGATTTTTCTTTATAGTGAGATCCTCGTTAATAAAGAACCCCGACCCATTCAGCTTATGGCGGGCAGCAATGAACATCGCCCTGGCTCGATAAGAAACAAATGTCAGTATGATTGGACGAGGGCCCTTCTTGCGTGCAGGATCTGCATCTGGCTTGCTCAGTGGAGGTGGAGATACTCTGTGTGATCGATCAATTTCATCTGGAGCAAGATCTACGCCAAGCTTTTCCATTGCAAACTTACAGATGACATCATCAGTTACCTCATGTGACGATTCCTTGATGCCATAAACACGAACGCTGTTTCGACGGCTGTATTGCTCAACATGAAACATAGCATTCGTGACTCCAACCAAGGCTTCCTCAGACTTCTTGACCCGGCTCTTGAGGCTTTGGATTTCTGCAGCCTGATCACGAACTTTGTTCTCCAGGTCTAATGTCTTGCCGTCCTGCTCTTTTATTTGGCTGATGACACCCTGCATAGCGTCTTTGACTGCATCTTGAACCAGCCTGATGAACCCCTCACTCCGGTGGAGCTCAGCAGTAACAAGCCGCGCAATCTCAGCAGCATCCGTGCCAGTGCTGGCAGTGGGCTTAGGCTTGGGAGGCATTATATCAGACGCACAGTAATGCTCCAGCAAACAAGTTAGTGGGAATACAGGAACTCGGACATTAACACGTGAGCGGCACGGGCAGTTAAAACACCGAATTTACTGGAATATTGTAATGAATCATTTCTCACCCATTCAGTTGGTATTCGCTACCGGCAGAAACGGATGAAAAACAAACACTGTCTACATGATTTCAGGCAAGATTACGAGTTTTTTTTTTTAGCGAGCGTCCACACGTACCAAATTAGCGGCTTCTTTTTTCGGTGGTGCAGGCCTTTCCCGACCAGGGCCCCGTTTTGAATATCCAACTTCAAGTCCGCTATGACTTTAGATCAACTGTAAGTTTCCGTTTTACGAAGACACTTAAATACATGTAGTCGATTATAGTTAGGTAGTAGGCCTACGCCTAGGTTAAGTGCCTACGTACATTGTACGTACTTACTTGGAAGAAGTTGCCTCGGAGACAGGATAAGTTCGAGATCACTGTTCTTTCCAGACATTTCGACAGAGAACGAATAAAAAAAAAAGAAAAAAAGATGGGCATTCTATGACGATATACTGTATATCCAGGTGGGTGAATATTTGCCAGCATATTTTCAGCGTATGCAGAGATGACTGATCTGTGATGTGCACATCGATCGCATGATCAAGCAGTACGCTGTACTGGTATGTGTTAGCTTATGGGCTGCGCGCAGTGGTGCATGCTAATGCAAGGCCGGCCGCCGGAGGGGACTACAGTGTACGAGTATGACAGGCCTGGCCACTCGCTGGCTCGGGCGGTACAGCGACTTACTGTACTAGTACCCGTGGTCGGCGCGGCGCTATATAGGTAAGGTACACGTACGCGCACGCTAGCGTTGTGCAAATTATGCCCCGCGCCGGAAGTGCCCTTGCTACCAAGTGCACTAAATCTTGATGAAAAAGCCACATCCGGGTACTTTTTACGTCATTGGCGATAGTATACAAATGATGCACAGGATAGAGTGCGTTAGTGGAGATGTAGATGTAGATGTAGATGTTCGTCCCAAACATTTACGCACGTCGCACTCGGAAATCCCGCACATATAAGTACTGTACGTATAAGAGTATACGTACGCCACACATGTTATGCACACAAGAAAGGCCGGCCGGCAGCCCGAACTAGAAGTTGTTTACAGGATTGACAGCGCGTATAGTAGCGCGCGACGCACTTGTAACAACTGCTTGAGTGCGCACTGCTAGTGCAAACATTGTGACGTCGGCCGTGGATGTACGTTAATGAGAAATTAATACAAGCACACGTGACTCATTTCAGCGCTTCCAATTGGCTACACTTTTGAACCAATTTTATAACGAGAATTATTACATCCCAGAAATAATACCATTGATCAATGCATTTGGATTGAATTAACACACTTTAAGCGCGTGATATCATAACAAGCTATAGGCGCTAGGACCATAGTGACCAGTTCATCATGCACGCGAGGAAGTCCATCCTCTTTAACAAGGACCTTCCTTGGAAGAAAAAGGATAATGAGAGCCTGTTCGACGTCACAATGGGCAGCTTTGACGGAGCTGAGGTCTGTGAGCTTGTGGGCCTATATATCCTCAACAGACTGTCCAATGAGTACGGCCGAGAGAGTATTGGCCTCTCCAGAGATGATGGTTTGGCAGTCTTCAAAAAATATCTCCGGCAGTGAAGCTGACCGCACCAGGAAGAACATGACGGAAACATTTCAGAAACTCGGCCTGAAAATCACCATCACAATCACAATCTTAAGATCGTGAACTTCCTCGACATCACTCTCAACTTGAATAACGGCAAGTACTATACCCATACCGTAAGCCCAACGACAATCCGATGTAGGCCTACATCCACAAGCAATCTAACCATCCGCCATCGATAATCGAGGGCCTTCCAGCTTCTATAGGCAGACGCATTTCAGACATCTGCGATGAGGAGACCTTCAAGAAAGCCACGCCGATGTATGACAACGCCCTGAAGGCCAGTGGGTATACATCCGGAAGCTTGGCTTACACCAAAGATCGACCCAAATCTAAAAAGAGAAACAGAAAGCGCAATAACATCTGGTTCAACCCCCCGTACAGTATGAAGGTGAGAACAAACATCGGTCACACATTCCTGATGCTGGTGGATAAGCACTTCCCCAAAACATCTAATCTTTACCGGATATTCAAGAGAAACACACTAAAAATAAGTTACAGTTGTATGCCGAATGTCGGCAGCATCATCAAAAATCACAACTCGCAAACCATGAAAGATGACAAGAAATCTAACAGGAAAACATGCACGTAACTGCCGGAACAAGGACCTCTGTCCACTCCAAGGGAACTGTCTGGCCACCAATCTCATCTACAACGCGGAGGTCATAACCCCCGACGAAAGAATGCCCTACATCGGCGTCACTGAGCCCCCCTTCAAACTCAGGTACAACAACCACCTCCAATCCTTCCGGCACGAGAGGTACAAGAACAGCACGGAGCTTTCCAAATTCATCTGGAACCTGAACCCAGAACTTGTGTCGAAGTGCCGCCATGAAAATAAATTCTACATCTGTAATTTCAAGTCTTAGAATGAAATCGTCGTGATCTCCTGTTTACTGAAGGATCTCTGCAATAATCCATCTTTTAGTATTATCCTGCATCTAATCGTGAGCTATTTTTCATCGCAATTTGTTTTATAACTCATCACAAATTTCTTTAATAATTCATCGCAAATTTGGTTAGCAATCCATGTCGTAAATGCATGTATCAAACTGGGCTTTCTTTGCATCAATGCAAATTTCCGGATGCAATTACTCAATACGTAATAATGAATGTGATTCAGTATGCGCTGGTCACTATGGTCATAGCGCGTAAAACTTGTTATGGTTTTACGCACATTAAAATGCATCAACTCAATCACTTTAGCTCAAGCAAAACTGCTTCGTAGACAGTTAGAAAGGAAGTCAAGGTCCACAAAACTGGAGATTCACAAGCAGATGTATCATGCACAAAGGCGATGTGTAAATGCCTTGCTTAAAGATGCTAAGTTACAATATCATTCAAAAAAGGTTACGGATTGTGGGAAAGATACAAAGAAGTTGTACACAGTTGCTAATGCTTTACTTTACCGAAAACAGTGATCTCATTTACCACAACATCTCGCTCATGGTGATCATGTTGAGTTAGTCAATTGTTTTAATCAATATTTCATTGATAAAATTGTGGCAATCCAACGGAGTTTCCCCCAACTCGTTGTGAACAGCCAAATGACATTGTATGTGAAGTCAAGTCAGAATTGAGTGAGTTTCAGTCTGTCACTGTTAATGAGATAGAAAAGCTTATTAAGAACTCACCTAACAAATCATGTGAACTTGATCCGATCCCAACAGATTTGGTTAAGAAGTATGGCAGAGTTTTAGCACCCGTTATCACAAGAATCATAAATGCTAGCCTGAGATTAGGTGTAGTTCCACAGGTGTGTAAAAAAGCAGTTATTCATCCAACTTTGAAAAAAGCAGGCTTAGATCAGGAGTGTCTAAAAAATCACCGCCCAATTTCAAATTTACCTTATTTAAGTAAATTGCTTGAGAAGATTATTTTCTCACAACTGACAATGTATCTGCAAGGTAATGAATTGTTTGATTCATTTCAATCTGCGTACAAGCCTGGTCATAGTGTAGAAACACTGTTAGTCAACTTATCAGATTTTGTGTTCAGAGAATTAGATAGTGGTAACATCACTGCTCTTATCATGCTTGATATGAGCTCAGCTTTTGACACAGTCGATCATGCTATTCTGATTCAACGATTGAGATATTTGGGCATCAAAGGAACTGTTCTTGATTGGTTTATATCCTACTTATGTCATCGATCTCATTATGTCAGAATTGGTGATTCTGCCTCTTGTAAAACTATGACAAAGTTTGATGTACCTCAAGGTTCTGTTGGAGACCCGCTGCTTTTTTCTCTATATATGCAACCCATTAGTGAAGTATTTCGCAAGCATTGTATTAGTTATCATTGTTATGCGGATGACATACAACTTTATTTGTCTTTTAAACCCACTGTGTCTTCATTGTCATCCGCCATTGCAAAACTCGAAGCATGTTTGCAAGACATGAAAATCTGGCTTACATCCAGTGGCCTTAAACTAAAGGATGATAAATCTGAGTTTCTGTTATTGGGATCAAAGCATATGTTAAGCAAGGTTGATTATCAGTCATGTCATGTCAACATCGGTAGCACTTGCATTACTCCGTCGAAAACAGCCCGTAATTTAGGTGTCATAATTATTTGATCAGGAAATGTCATTTCGAAGTCATGTAACTCATATTCAGCGGAATGTTCGATATCAGTTGCGTAATTTAAGTTTCATAAGGAAATATTTGTCTAAATATGAAGCTGAGATACTTATTCATGCTTTGATTTCTTCTCGGTTGGATTTTTTCGAATTCATTGTTGTGTAATCTTCCAAAAAAAAGATGTCACAAAACTTCAACAGTTGCAAAATTCTGCTGCCCGATTGTTAACTTTTACTAATAAGTTTGATTCCATATCACCAGTTCTCCGTTCCTTACATTGGTTACCTGTAGAAAAAAGGGATTATTTTCAAGATTCTGTTATTAGTACATCATTTAGTTCATTCTTTTCCCCCCATATACATAAGTAATTCTGTTCAAAAATACAATCCGACACGAAGGCTACGTTCATCATCAGATACATTCTTACTCCAAACACCCAGAGTAAAACATGGGTATGGTGATCGTGCTTTTTCCGTTATGGGACCAAAATTGTGGAATCACTTACCTCTTCAGTTATTAGGGAACTATCATCTACAGAGTCATTCAAATCCAAACTTAAAACTTATCTGTTCCTTTCATACTGAGGACTGTAATTGCTGTATGTCATTAATATTGGATCAATATTGCATTTTTGATTGGTATATGTTGTATTCTTCATTTGGTATATATTTGTTTTTGTTTACCATTTTCTTCTTTGTTGAAATGTTTGAATATGCATATACATGTAAACATATGATATCTTTTCATTTTTGAAGCGCCATGAGCACTGAAAAGTGGACCTGTGCGCTATACAAGTAGCCACTATTATTATTATTATTATTATTATCATTATTATATTTATTATTATTATCATTATTATTGATTATTAATGCATCATTCATTATCCAACGGTTTAATCCTAGGAGTTTATAATTGCCTAAGATATACGTAATAATGAATATGATTCAATGCGCACTGGTCACTATGGTCCTAGCGCGTATAGCTTGTTATGATATCACGTGCTTAAAATGCGTTAATTCAATCCAAATGCATTGTTCAATGGTATCATTTCTGGGATGTAATAATTGCCTGATGATTGCGCCTCATGGGGGTCGCATGAAACTCCGAGTTGCAATAAATACGGATGAACCTGCAGTCAACCGCGTGAACTTTTTCCAATACTTCTGCCTAAAGCTCTTCCTTCGAGGATATCGAGCACTCTTCATAGAAGGATAGTATCACCAAGTGTGTGTATATACATACTTATAATATATACAAATGTTGATGAAAAAATTATGTGGAAGGAACATATTGATGTGGTGTGTGTGAAAATAAGGAAAACAATTGGTGTTATGAATAGGCTAAAGCATATTTTACCGTTCATACGCGTTATATTTTATCAAACCTTGATCTTGCCGCACCTTACCTGCTACAATATTATTTTGGGGAACAGTGCAATATGCTATTTGAATAGAATTTTAAATCTTCAGAAGTGTGCAATAAGAATCATAACGAACTCGAAACCATATTCGTATTCCAGTCATCTTTTCGAAAAAAAAATTCTGAAAATATTTGATATCAATAAGTCACAAACTGTCTGTTTTATGTATCTGTTTAGAAATAATATGTTTCCATGTTCTTTTGATTTTGATTTTGTAAAGAATAATGAAGTAATAGATATCGTACAAGACAGGCGGAAGATTATAGATTGCCCAATTTTTGAGTTCTCAAGATCCACAGTGACATATATCGGCCCTAAGATGTGGAACAGTCTCCCAAATGATATTAAGCAGTGTGTCTCTATGTCTGCATTAAAGAATATATTGTAAAATCGTATACGCACAATCATGCCTTCCTGCAATAATCCTGTTTTTTGCTAATATATGTATATATCAGTAATTTTCGTTTTGCCTTGTTTTAATTTGTTTTGTTTTGGTTACTTTTTTGTTTTGTGTCATAATTGTTACTATGCCATGGGCTAGTGGGGGTCAACGTGCACCCCCTCTGCACTTAACATTCATTGTTGTTTCCATGTAGCCCTTGGTCTGGAGAGTCAGAAAAGTGATGTTAACAAAAAAAAAGTTGGGTCCCAAGACCTGCCTCATGACGTTTTGTGACGTCACTTCCGGAACGACCTTTTCGCGAATACGGGGGAATAGCATTTGGGTATTATCCTAATAAAGTGGTCCCCATGCCTTTGTTTTCTATTGATAACCAAAGATTTTGGTACAGTGGACTCCCGTTATAACGAAGTCCTCGGGACCGGCAATTTTCTTTCGTTATATCGAAATTTCGTTATAACCGAATGAATAAACAATGAAAATACATAGAGTTTACAATGTTGCGGCCCTAAATTTTACTTCGTTGTAACCGGAATTTCGTTATAACCGTGTTCGTTATAACGGGAGTGCACTGTATTTCTAGATTCCTAAGAAGATGGGAAATATGATGCAAAGCAAAGTTTGGCAATATAAGCCCTCAGTTTGTCGTCATCGACAACGAAATGGGCAACGATGTCGACAAAATTCAACAAAATTTTACAAAATTTGTGCAATTTTTCAAGTTTCACCCTTTAAGTTTTTATATTTTCATGAAAAATTTGTTAAATGACTTGAAATTTGGTCTGGATATTAAATGAATATCCCTTTTTTAGGAAACCAAAAGATTTTGGCCTAATTGTAATCCGATCTTCTTGTGTAGACATTCGAGTGCGCATACGCGGTGTCTGGAAATTAGCCTCCGAAATGCCTTTTTTGATGTCCAGTATCAAAAATGAGTTACAACGAATCTTTCTATCTGGTAAATTCACAACTTTAATCAATTTTTGCAATCAGCAATCACCTGATTGAATAAAAGTTGCCTTAAAATGAGAAATCAAAGCTGACCATGGTTCTTTATGATGATGACGTTGGTCACGACAAAGTTACGCATTTCACCTTCCACGTACTCGAACAATTTTCGCTAAAAAAACGATACTGTATACGGGCCCTAGATACTGGAATGACCTCTCCCCCGAAGTAACAAGCTGCTCGTCTTTATATTCCTTTAAATGTAAATTAAAAGAGTTTTTATTGAGTGCATATTTTGCAGATACTGAACAGTCGTAATGTCTTATGTAATACTGTGGTATGTTATTGTCCAATCAAACATTTTGTCAACACGTTGCAGATTCCATTTAGGGTCTTGCCATCGGGCTCTCTGAATTCATCATTAGCAATTCCACATTCTACTTCGTTTCCCTCTCTTCCTCTTTCCCTCTACCCCTCTTTAACCTTCTATGCAGAGCTTGACGGCAGGCACCAAATGGCTTAATAGTTGTACATGTTACTTTTTGTGTCTTACTGATCATATCCTGGCGAAAGTTTTAATGCAAAAATAGTTTATAGTATATATACCAAAGTAGGCTGTAAAATAATGATGGCTCGGTCACAGTAAGTTCATATTAATGTATAGTTTGTTTGTTTTTCTTCTTTTTCTTTTTCTTCTTCTTTTTATTACATAAAATTTGGCAACCTTACATCATCATTCTGGTCTTATCTTCTATCCGTTCTCCGTTTCTTTTACACAAACACTGGTTACTCGGGGCTTACAGCCAAACAAGCTAGCTTTCATGTAGGTCCCGTCATACTTCTCTTTGATCAACCCCATTTCGATTTCGATTTTGACCAGTTATCATTACATGTAATTACTGTGTTATCACCATGTATATTGTTTGTTTTCTGCACATTGTTCACAAGGTAAAAGAACTTGTCTGGTTTCTGTTGTAATGTTCATAAATGAGAAGTATGAAAATAAAGTGAATTGAATTGAATTGAATGAAGACGACGTCAAAGACTAGAAATACGACATAGCAGGGATTCGTTTACAAATCTCATTTTCAATTGATTGATTTTAGCGATAAATTTACAGTAAAGGAAATCAAGATAATGAATTTTCAATTCTACTGGCATTTTATTTCTTTGCAACAAACTCAAATCCTGCTTAAAGGGGAAATCCAGTCTAAAAATAAGTCAGTCTGATAAAAAGACAGTAAAATCTTACGAGTTCAATGGTAAGAATTTGACTGTAATCTGATGAAAAATAAGGAAGTTACTATTTTTTGCTAATTTCTGCAAAACATTTCTTGTACAGTGGATAAGAATATGCAAATGAGTAACCTGACCATGTCATAACCTCACAATTTTCCATTGATCGTGTACAAAAATAAAGAAAATTCAATGTTTCAGTCATTGAAGTCTGACAAATGATGTTATTCCTGGTTGCATAACTTGGTAATAGTGATGTTAGATATATCATGATTTGAGCCTCGAGCATAATTGCGTTTGTATGAAACACAGGAAATGTCAAAATTTTATGCACAGACGATATGGCAAGATGTGAGGGAATGACATGCTCACTTTGTCATTTGCATATCCATATTGACCGTTCAAGAACTACTTCCTCAAAAAATAGCGAAACTTCAAAATGTCATATAACTTCCATATATTTTTCATGCGATTTCGATCACAATTTTACCATTGAACTCGTAATTAGGTGATACGCTATCAGCGTATCACCTATTGTGATTGTCAAAATCTCTCTTTATTAGGTGATACGCTATCAGCGTATCACCTATTGTGATTGTCAAAATCTCTCTTTATTTCTTTTTATTAGGTGATACGCTATCAGCGTATCACCTATTGTGATTGTCAAAATCTCTCTTTATTAGGTGATACGCTATCAGCGTATCACCTGTTGTGATTGTCAAAATCTCTCTTTATTAGGTGATACGCTATCAGCGTATCACCTATTGTGATTGTCAAAATCTCTCTTTATTAGGTGATACGCTTTTAGCGTATCACCTATTGTGTTTGTCAAAATCTTCCTTTCTTTCTTTTTATTCTTCTTTCTTTCTGGCACATTTTGTGTCGTGAATATCTCAACATTGACATTACGGAATAACATGACATTTTCAGTCAACATGTCTCATGACAATATCTAGCCACAATAAGGTTTTCATGACAGTAACATATCTATGACGTCATCTAGGCGCCATTTTGTGATTTTCGGACCATGTTACATGATCGATCATAACTTCATAACTAAAGGTCATTTCTGTATCATTTTCGTTGGACATAAAGTTCAGGTCACTCTCTATCTTACTTTTTAATGCTAATTACCTAGGACATCATTACGCGCGCATTAGCGCGCGTCAAAGTTTTTAAATGCTTAAAACGACTTCCCAATGGGAAATCTCGAAGTTTCAGACAATTTTAAGCGTTCCGCGCGTTCGCGTCCGTCCGCGCATTTCCGCGCGCAGTGCGCGTAAGCAACATGAAAATGCAAATTTTTTGCCAGAATTGGATTCCTGATACATTAAGTAATAATATCCATTGATTTCCGATCAATTTCGACCTATAACAAAGGAATGCGCTGGCGTCAAAGTTGAAATTTCGTGTGCGCGTCTATGTGGAAATATAGCGAAAAACATGTCTTTGTTTATTTCGCCATAGCTCTTTAAAACGTCAGGTGACCCTATGTTTTTATTGCATATTACAAAAGCATATGAATTGAAAATAACGTTTCAAGTATCAATATTTCCCTAAATACATTATGACGTCATCATATCATCATCTGAAATCAAAAAAGTGGAATTAATTTTTTGAGGTACTGTTTCTGACATTCATTTGCTCGTATCTCTGTTGTTTAAGCTCAATATTATCCCAAATTCAGATATGTTGTACTTTGAACATTTGCCTTTTAAGTCCAAGTCATGGTTTTGAAATTTGATGACGTCATCATACCTTAAATTGTGATTAAAGGTAAAGATGCAAAATCGGACAAGTTTACGTGTTATGTCTATGGGAGGTGATTTTTTTTAAAACCATGCATTGACTTGACAACGTTTAAGCACCTTTATCTCAGCTGATTTTGCTTCATTTCCTCTGAAACTTAAGTATATTGTAGCTGAGACAATAAGCTTCAGTAATCATGCATTTTATTTTTTGAAATCTCATCATCAGGTTGACAATTTTGCAGTTTAAAACTGAAAATGAGAATGGAATGTGGACAAAACGATTCCCGATTCAGCTTTCACATACATAAGTTTACGTTCCTCATATTTTCTCGCCTAGACGTATGGCCGAGTGGTTAAAGGCGACGTCTCAGAGACGTGAGGTTGCGGGTTCGAACCCCACAAGATCACGAAACAAAATACTTAGCTATTTTACTTTTTTTCTTCAATTTTGTATTACATATTCGTCCATGTAGAAATCACGTTCGTATATAAACGCACCTATACACACACACATAAACACACACACACACACCATATCCCTCTTTTTTGTGTTGGAGACCACATTGCTTCGACTGCTGAAAAAATTTTGCAGGCTGACTTTCTCAAACCGATCATAGTTTGTAATGACGACGACGGAGGTGTTGTACTTTGAACAATTGTCTTTCAAGACCATGTCATTGTTTTGTACTTTGATGACGTCATCACACTGGAAATTGTGATTAAAGGCAAGGTATCAAAACCAGTCGATTATAGGTTTTATGTCTACGGCGCGTATTTTTTCCAAGTTGCCAGAAATGGCATAGCGACATCAGTCGTTACAAGGCCGCATTTCCGTCTAGCAATGCAATACATGTTCACGCGGCCACGATTGTTGAGTGGGCATTGACTTTTTCCCCGTGTAATATCTATACATTTCTTTTTTGCCTTACCATTTCCGTGGATGTCCCGTGGCCGAGTGGTTAGAGAAACGGTTTCGCATGCACGCTCAATATAACTTCAAGGTGCCTATATCACATTCTTTTCTTTGTCGATCACAGATGACCGACATCTGATGACCTCAAGCGTATCACCTAACTCGTCAGCGTGACGAGTTTTCATGTCTCGTTTCTTTTTATTCTTCTTTCTTTCTGGACAATTTTGTGTCATCAATATCTCAAGAATGACATTACGGAATAACATGACATTTTCAGGGAACATGTCTCATGACAAAATCTAGCCACAATAAGGTTTTCATGACAGTAACATATCTATGACGTCATCTAGGCGCCATTTTGTGATTTTCGGACCATGTTACATGATCGATCATAACTTCATAACTAAAGGTCATGTCTGTATCATTTTCGGCGGACATTAAGTTCAGGTCACGCTCTATCATACATTTATATGCTAATTACCTAAGACATTATTACGCGCGCGTACGCGCGCGTCAAACTTTTAAAAGGCTCAAAACAACTTACCAATGGGAAATCTCGAAGTTTCAGACAATTTTAAGCGTTTCGCGCGTTCGCGTCCGTCCGCACATTTTCGCGCGTAGTGCGCGTAAGCAAACTGAAAATGCACATTTTTTGACAGATTTGGATTCCTGATACATTAAGTAACAATATCCATTGATTTCCGATCAATTTTGACCTATAACAAAGGAATGCGTTGGCGTCAAAGTAGAAATTTCGTGTGCGCGTCTTTGTGCAAATATAGCGAAAAACATGTCTTTGTTTATTTCGCCATAGCTCTTTAAAACGTCTGGTTACCCTATGTTTTTATTGCATATTACAAAAACATATGAATTGGAAATAACGTTTCAAGTATTAATATTTCCATAATTACATTATGACGTCATCATATCATCATCTGAAATCAAAAAAGTGGAATTAATTTTTTTGAGGTACTGTTTCTGACATTCATTTGCTCGTATCTCTGTTGTTTAAGCTCAATATTATCCCAAATTCAGATATGTTGTACTTTGAACATTTGCCTTTCAGGTCCATGTCATGGTTTTGAAATTTAATGACGTCATCATACTTTAAATTGTGATTAAAGGTAAAGACGCAAAATCGGACAAGTTTACGTGTTATGTCTATGGGAGGGGATCTTTTTTAAAACCATGCATTGACTTGACAACGTTTAAGCACCTTTATCTCAGCTGATTCTGCTTCATTTCCTCTGAAACTTAAGTATGTTGTAGCTGAGACAATAAGCTGCAATAATCATGCATTTTCTTCTTCGAAATCTCCTCATCAGGTTGACAATTTTGCAGTTTAAAACTGAAAATGAGAATGGAATGTGGACAAAACGATTCCGATTCAGCTTTCACATACATAAGTTTACGTTCCTCATATTTTCTCGCCGAGACGTATGGCCGAGCGGTTAAAGGCGACGTCTCAGAGACGTGAGGTTGCGGGTTCGAACCCCGCAAGATCACGAAACAAAATACTTAGCTATTTTACTTTTTTTCTTCAATTTTGTATTACATATTCGTTCATGTAGAAATCACGTTCGTATATAAACGCACCTATACACACACACAGACACACAGACACACACCATATCCCTCTTTTTTGTGTTGGAGACCACATTGCTTCGACTGCTGCAAAACTTTGCAGGCTGACTTTGTCAAACCGATCATAGTATGTAATGACGACGACTGAGGTGCTGTACTTTGAAAAAATGTCTTTCAAGACCATGTCATTGTTTTGTACTTTGATGACGTCATCACACTGAAAATTGTGATTAAAGACAAGGTATCAAAACCAGCCGATTATAGGCTTTATGTCTACGGCGCGTATTTTTCCCAAGTTGCCAGAAATGGCATAGCGACATCAGTCGTTACAAGGCCTCATTTCCGTCTAGCAATGCAATACATGTTCACGCGGCCACGATTGTTGAGTGGGCATTGACTTTTTCCCCCTGTCATATCTATACATTTCTTTTTTGCCTTACCATTTCCGGGGATGTCCCGTGGCCGAGTGGTTAGAGAAACGGTTTTGCATGCACGCTCAATATAACTTCAAGGTGCCTATATCACATTCTTTTCTTTGTCGATCACAGATGACCGACACCTGATGACCCCAAGCGTATCACCTAACTCGTCAGCGTGACGAGTTTCATATCTCGTTTCTTTTTATTCTTCTTTCTTTCTGGACAATTTTGTGTCATCAATATCTCAAGAATGACATTACGGAATAACATGACATTTTCAGGGAACATGTCTCATGACAATATCTAGCCACAATAAGGTTTTCATGACAGTAACATATCTATGACGTCATCTAGGCGCCATTTTGTGATTTTCGGACCATGTTACATGATCGATCATAACTTCATAAATAAAGGTCATTTCTGTATCATTTTCGGTGGACATTAAGTTCAGGTCACGCTCTATCTTACATTTTAATGCTAATTACCTAGGACATTATTACGCGCGCGTACGCGCGCGTTAAACTTTTAAAAGGCTCAAAACAACTTACCAATGGGAAATCTCGAAGTTTCAGACAATTTTAAGCGTTTCGCGCGTTCGCGTCCGTCCGCACATTTTCGCGCGTAGTGCGCGTAAGCAAAATGAAAATGCACATTTTTTGACTGATTTGGATTCCTGATACATTAAGTAACAATATCCATTGATTTCTGATCAATTTTGACCTATAACAAAGGAATGCGTTGGCGTCAAAGTTGAAATTTCGTGTGCGCGTCTATGTGCAAATATAGCGAAAAACATGTCTTTGTTTATTTCGCCATAGCTCTTTAAAACGTCTGGTTACCCTATGTTTTTATTGCATATTACGAAAACATATGAATTGGAAATAACGTGTCAAGTATCAATATCTCCATAAATACATTATGACATCATCATATCATCATCTGAAATCAAAAAAGTGGAATTAATTTTTTTAAGGTACTGTTTGCGACATTCATTTGCTCGTATCTCTGTTGTTTAAGCTCAATATTATCCCAAATCCAGATATGTTGTACTTTGAACGTTTGCCTTTCAAGTCCATGTCATAGTTTTGAAATTTGATGACGTCATCATGCTTTAAATTGTGTTTAAAGGTAAAGACGCAAAATCGGACAAGTTTACGTGTTATGTCTATGGGAGGTGATTTTTTTAGAAACCATGCATTGACTTGACAACGTTTAAGCACCTTTATCTCAGCTGATTTTGCTTCATTTCCTCTGAAACTTTAGTATGTTGTAGCTGAGACAATAAGCTGCAGTAATCATGCATTTTATTTTTTGAAATCTCCTCATCAGATTGACAATTTTGCAGTTTAAAACTGAAAATGAAAATGGAATGTGGACAAAACGATTCCTCATGTATCTTTCACATACATAAGTTTACGTTCCCCATATTTTCTCGTCGAGACGTATGGCCGAGTGGTTAAAGGCGCCGTCTCAGAGACGTGAGGTTGCAGGTTCGAACCCCACAAGATCACGAAACAATTTTTTTTTTTAACTTTTTTTTCCTTCAATTTTGTATTACATATTCGTCCATGCAGAAATCACGTTCGTATATAAACGCACCTATACACACACACAGACACACACACACGCCATATCCCTCTTTTTTTTGTGTTGGAGACCACATTGCTTCGACTGCAGCAACATTTTGCAGGTTGACTTTGCAAACCGATCATAGTATGTAATGACGACGACGGAGGTGTTGTACTTTGAACAATTGTCTTTCAAGACGATGTCATTGTTTTGTAATTTGATGACGTCATTACACTGAAAATTGTGATTAAAGGCAAGGTATCAAAACCAGCCGATTATAGGTTTTATGTCTGCGGGACGTATTTTTCCCAAGTTGCCAGAAATGGCATAGCGACCTCAGTCGTTAGAAGGCCGCTTTTCCGTCTAGCAATGCAATAGATGTTCACACGGCCACGTTAGTTGAGTGGGCATTGACTTTCCCCCCGTTATATCTATACATTGTTGTTTTTTTGTCTTACCATTTCCGTGGATGACCCGTGGTCGAGTGGTTACAGATACGGTTTCGCATGCACGCTCAATATAACTTCAAGGTGCCTATATCACATTCTTTTCTTTGTCGATCACAGATGACTGTCATCTCATGACCACAAGCGTATCACCTAACTCGTCCTCAATGTGACGAGTTTTCATGTCTCGTTTTTATTCTTCTTTCTTTCTGCCACATTTTGTGTCGTCAATATCTCAACAATGACATTACGGAATAACATGACATTTTCAGTCAACATGTCTCATGACAAAATCTAGCCACAATAAGGTTTTCATGACAGTAACATATCTATGACGTCATCTAGGCGCCATTTTGTGATTTTCGGACCTTGTCACATGATCGATCATAACTTCATAACTGGATATCATTTCTGTATCATTTTCGGTGGACATAAAGTTCAGGTCACGCTCTATCTTACTTTTTAACGCTAGTTACCCAGGTCTCCATTACGCGCGCGTTTGCGCACGTCAAAATTTTAAAAGGCTCAAAACGACTTCCCAATGGGAAATCTCGAAGTTTCAGACAATTTTAAGCGTTTCAAACATTTTTTCGCGTGCGCGTCCGTCCGCGCAATTTCGCGCGCAGAGGGCGTAAGCAACATGAAAATGCATTTTTTTTGACTGATTTGGATTCCTGATACTTTGAGTAACAATATCCATTGATTTCCGATCGATGTTGACCTATAACAAAGAAATGCACTGGCGTCAAAGTTGAAATTCCGCGCGCGCGTCTTTCTGCAAATATAGTGAAAAAACATGTCTTTGTTTATTTCGGCATAGCTCTTTAAATCGTCCATTGACCCTATATTTCTATTGCATATTACAAAAGCATATGAATTGGAAATAACGTTTCAAGTACCAATATTGCCAGGAAAACTCATGACATCATCATATCATCATCTGAAATCAAAAAAGTGGAATTAATTTTTTTGAGGTACTGTTTCTGTCATTCATTTACTCGTATCTCTGTTGTTTAAGCTCAATATTGTCCCAAATTCAGATATGTTGTACTTTGAACATTTGCCTTTTAAGTCCATATCATGCTTTTGATATTTGATGACGTCATCATACCTTAAATTGTGATTAAAGGTAAAGACGCAAAATCGGACAAGTTTACGTGTATTGTCTATGGGAGGTGAGTTTTTTTAAACCATGCATTGACTTAACAACGTTTAAGCACCTTTATCTCAGCTGATTTTGTTTCATTTCCTCTGAAACTTAAGTATGTTGTAGCTGTGACAATAAGCTGCAGTAATCATGCATTTTATTCTTTGAAATCTCCTCATGAGGTTGACAATTTTGCAATTTAAAACTGAAAATGAGAATGGAATGTGGACGAAACGATTCCTGATTCATCTTTCACGTACATAAATCTACGTTCCTCTAATTTTCTCGTCGAGACGTATGGCCGAGTGGTTAGAGGCGTCGTCTCAGAAACGTGAGGTTGCACACGTACGGGTTCGAACCTCACAAGAGCACGAAAGAAAATAATTATTTTTTTAATTTGTTTTTTCTTCAATGGAGTACTACACCTTCGTCCATGTAGAAATCACGTTCGCATGTAAACACAACTATACGCACACACTCACATAGTATCCCTTTGTTTTGCGTTGGAGACTGCATTACTTCGACTGCTGCAAAATTTTGCAGGCTGGGCTTTTCAAACTGATTAAAAATATTGTAATAAAATGAAATTTGTTCATATCAATTCAGTAACACAATGTAGTCGTGGTTACTTTGTGCTGATTTATACATGGAACAAGCTATACATTGTAAAAAAGGTATTTGAATTGTTCCTTTAAGTCAGTCTTCTGTATTGATGATTATTTGTCAATTAGTGGTTTTTGTGGAGTTTCAGATAGTGATAAAAAGTATAGATGATAAGTACAGCGATAATTCCTACAGTTAGTTCAAAGTTGTGTTACAGAGGTTTGATACATACATTTAGCATTGTGTGTGTGTGTACGTGTGTATACAGGTTGGCCATATGACACATTCTAGACAATTAATCTTAATTAATTAGCAAACGTGATCAGCTATGGAACTGAATATGGTACTAATGTATGATGTTCATGATTCTAATTAAACTGTGACGAGTTTAAAGGGATAGCTTAACTGTGTGTAAAAATAAAGCAATTATAAGGAAATTTTAGGGGAATTTGATAACCATGCCTATAATAATTTCATACAGGTACTAATAGCTGCCTCATGTTCATGTGATCGATCGTCATGTCAATAGCAAACTGACAACGTACGATGAATATGTTATACATTGAACAACTTTTTAAGTCCATATCGTTATTTTCTAATTTGATGACGTCATCATGCTAGAAGGTATGGTTAAAGGCGAGATATCGAAATCAGCGAAGATTGTACGTTATGTCTATGAAAGGGGATTTTTGTTTTTTATCCATGCATTGACTCGATAACGCTCGAGCACCTTTACCTCACTTGATTTTGATTTCCTCTGAAACTTAAGTATGTTGTAGCTGAGACAATAAGCTGCAGTAATCATACATTTTATTTTTTTTTTTTATCTTCTCACCAGGTTGAGTATTTTGCAGCATAAAACTGAAAATGAGAATGGAAGATGGACGAAACGATTCCTGAGTCATCTTTCACATATAAGTTTACGTTCCTCATATTTTCTCGTCGAGACGTATGACTGAGAGGTTAAAGGCGACGTCTCAGAGACGTAAGGTTGCACACGTGCGTGATTAAAGGCAAGGTATCAAAAACCAGCCGATTATAGGTTTTATGTCTGCGGGACGTATTTTTCCCAAGTTGCCAGAAATGGCATAGCGACCTCAGTCGTTACAAGGCCGCTTTTCCGTCTAGCAATGCAATAGATGTTCACACGGCCACGTTTAATAGTTGAGTGGGCATTGACTTTCCCCCTGTTATATCTATACATTGTTGTGTGTATTTTTTTTTTGGTCTTACCATTTCCGTGGATGACCCGTGGCCGAGTGGTTACAGAAACGGTTTGGCATGCACGCTCAATATATTTTCAAGGTGCCTATATCACATTCTTTTCTTTGTCGATCGCAGATGACCGTCATCTGATGACCACAAGCGTATCACCTAACTCGTCCTCAATGTGACGAGTTTTCATGTCTCGTTAGGTGATACGCTATCAGCGTATCACCTATTGTGATTGTCAAAATCTCTCTTTATTTCTTTTTATTCTTCTTTCTTTCTGGACAATTTTGTGTCATCAATATCTCAAGAATGACATTACGGAATAACATGACATTTTCAGGGAACATGTCTCATGACAATATCTAGCCACAATAAGGTTTTCATGACAGTAACATATCTATGACGTCGTCTAGGCGCCATTTTGTGATTTTTGGACCATGTTACATGATCGATCATAACTTCATAACTAAAGGTCATTTCTGTATCATTTTTTGTGGACATAAAGTTCAGGTCACGTTCTATCTTACTTCTTTTGATGCTAATTACCTAGGACATCATTAAGTGCGCGTAAGCGCGCGTCAAAATTTTAAAAGGCTCAAAACAACTTTCCAATGGGAAATCTCGAAGTTTCAGACAATTTTATGCGTTTCAAACAATTTTGCGCGTGCGCGTCCGTCCGCGCATTTTCGCGCGCACAGCGCGTCAGCAACATGAAAATACACTTTTTTTGACAGATTTGGATTCCTGATACTTTGAGCAACAATATCCATTGATTTCTAATCGATTCCTACAAATAACAAAGCAATGCACTTGCGTCAAAGTTCAAATTTCGCGTGCGCGTCTATGTGCAAATATAGTGAAAAAACATGTCTTTGTTTATTTCGCCATAGCTCTTTAAAACGTCAGGTGACCCTATGTTTTTATTGCATATTACAAAAGCATATAAATTGGACATGACGTTTCAAGTATCATTATTTCCATAATTACATTATGACGTCATCATATCGTCATCTGAAATCAAAAAAGTGGAATTAATTTTTTTGAGGTACTGTTTCTGACATTCATTTGCTCGTATCTCTGTTGTTTAAGCTCAATATTATCCCAAATTCAGATATGTTGTACTTTGAACATTTGCCTTTCAAGTCCATGTCATGGTTTTGAAATTTGATGACGTCATCATGCTTTAAATTGTGTTTAAAGGTAAAGACGCAAAATCGGACAAGTTTACGTGTTATGTCTATGGGAGGTGATTTTTTTAGAAACCATGCATTGACTTGACAACGTTTAAGCACCTTTATCTCAGCTGATTTTGCTTCATTTCCTCTGAAACTTATTTATGTTGTAGCTGTGACAATAAGCTGCAGTAATCATGCATTTTATTCTTTGAAATCTCCTCATGAGGTTGACAATTTTGCAATTTAAAACTGAAAATGAGAATGGAATGCGGACCAAACGATTCCTGATTCATCTTTCACGTACATAAGCTTACGTTCCTCTAATTTTCTCGTCGAGACGTATGGTCGAGTGGTTAGAGGCGTCGTCTTAGAAACGTGAGGTTGCACACGTACGGGTTCGATCCTCACAAGAGCACGAAAGAAAATAATATATTTTTTTTACTTTTTTTCTTCAATAGAGTACTACACCTTCGTCCATGTAGAAATCACGTTTGCATGTAAACACACCTATACGCACACACTCACACAGTATACCTTTGTTTTGCGTTGGAGACTGCATTACTTCGACTGCTGCAAAATTATAGTTTTGCAGGTTGGGCTTTTCAAACTGATATAGTATACTGTCACAACATGAAATTTGTTCATATTAATTCAGTAACACAATGTAGTCGTGGTTACTTTGTGCTGATTTATACATGTAACAAGCTATACATTGTAAAAAAGGTATTCAGTCTTCTGTATTGATGATTATTTGTCAATTAGTGGTTTTTGTGGAGTTTCAGATAGTGATAAAAAGTATGGATGATAAGTGCAGCGATAATTCCTATAGTTAGTTCAAAGCTGTGTTACAGATGTTTGATACATACATTTAGCATTGTGTGTGTGTATATACGTGTGTATACAGGTTGGCCATATGACACATGCTAGACAATTACTCTTAATTGATTAGCAAACGTGATCAGCTATGGAACTGAATATGGTACTAATGTATGATGTTAATGATTCTGATTAAACTGTGACGAGTTTAAAGGGATAGCGTAACTGTGTGTAAAAATAAGGCAATTATAAGGATATTTTAGGGCAATTTGATAACCATGTCTATAATAATTTCATACAGGTACTAATGCCTGCCTCATATTCAAATGATAGATCGTCATGTCAATAGCAAACTGACAACGTACGATGAATGTGTTATATATTGAACAACTGTCTTTCAAGTCCATAACGTTCCCCATATTTTCCCGTCGAGACGTGTCGCCGAGTGGTTAAAGGCGACGTCTCAGAGACGTGAGGTTGCGGGTTCGAACCCCACAAGATCACGAAACAAAATAATTAGCTACTTTACTGTTTTTTTTTCTTCAATTTTGTATTACATATTCGTCCATGTAGAAATCACGTTCGTATATAAACGCACCTATACACACACACAGACACACACACACGCCATATCCCTCTTTTTTGTGTGTTGGAGACCACATTGCTTCGACTGCAGCAACATTTTGCAGGTTGACTTTGTCAAACCGATCATAGTATGTAATGACGACGACTGAGGTGTTGTACTTTGAACAATTTTCTTTCAAGACCATGTCATTGTTTTGTAATTTGATGACGTCATTACACTGAAAATTGTGATTAAAGGCAAGGTATCAAAACCAGCCGATTATAGGTTTTATGTCTGCGGGACGTATTTTTCCCAAGTTGCCAGAAATGGCATAGCGACCTCAGTCGTTACAAGGCCGCTTTTCCGTCTAGCAATGCAATAGATGTTCACACGGCCACGTTAGTTGAGTGGGCATTGACTTTCCCCCCGTTATTAGGTGATACGCTATCAGCGTATCACCTATTGTGATTGTCAAAATCTCTCTTTATTTCTTTTTATTCTTCTTTCTTTCTGGACAATTTTGTGTCATCAATATCTCAAGAATGACATTACGGAATAACATGACATTTTCAGGGAACATGTCTCATGACAATATCTAGCCACAATAAGGTTTTCATGACAGTAACATATCTATGACGTCATCTAGGCGCCATTTTGTGATTTTCGGACCATGTTACATGATCGATCATAACTTCATAACTAAAGGTCATTTCTGTATCATTTTCGGTGGACATAAAGTTCAGGTCACGTTCTATCTTTCTTTCTCTGATCCTAATTACCTAGGACGTCATCTAGGACGCGTAAGCGCGCGTCAAACTTTTAAAAGGCTCAAAACAACTTTCCAATGGGAAATCTCGAAGTTTCAGACAAATTTAAGCGTTTCAAACGATTTTGCGCGTGCGCGTCCGTCCGCGCGTTTTCGCGTGCACAGCGCGTCAGTAACATGAAAATGCACTTTTTTTGACTGATTTGGATTCCTGATACTTTGAGTAACAATATCCATTGATTTCTGATCGTTTCTGACAAATAACAAAGCATTGCACTTGCGTCAAAGTTCAAATTTCGCCTGCGCGTCTATGTGCAAATATAGTGAAAAAACATGTCTTTGTTTATTTCGCCATAGCTCTTTAAAACGTCTGGTTACCCTATGTTTTTATTGCATATTACAAAAGCATATAAATTGGACATAACGTTTCAAGTATCATTATTTCCATAAAACATTATGACGTCATCACATCGTCATCTGAAATCAAAAAAGTGGAATTAATTTTTTTAAGGTACTGTTTCTGAGATTCATTTGCTCGTATCTCTGTTGTTTAAGCTAAATATTATCCCAAATTCAGATATGTTGTACTTTGAACATTTGCCTTTCAAGTCCATGTCATAGTTTTGAAATTTGATGACGTCATCATGCTTTAAATTGTGTTTAAAGGTAAAGATGCAAAATCGTACAAGTTTACGTGTTATGTCTATGGGAGGTGATTTTTTAGAAACCATGCATTGACTTGACAACGTTTAAGCACCTTTATCTCAGCTGATTTTGCTTCATTTCCTTTGAAACTTAAGTATGTTGTAGATGTGACAATAAGCTGCAGTAATCATGCATTTTATTCTTTGAAATCTCCTCATGAGGTTGACAATTTTGCAATTTAAAACTGAAAATGAGAATGGAATGCGGACCAAACGATTCCTGATTCATCTTTCACGTACATAAGTTTACGTTCCTCTAATTTTCTCGTCGAGACGTATGGCCGAGTGGTTAGAGGCGTCGTCTTAGAAACGTGAGGTTGCACACGTACGGGTTCGATCCTCACAAGAGCACGAAAGAATATAATTTTTATTTTTACTTTTTTTCTTCAATGGAGTACCACACCTTCGTCCATGTAGAAATCACGTTTGCATGTAAACACACCTATACGCACACACTCACACAGTATACCTTTGTTTTGCGTTGGAGACTGCATTACTTCGACTGCTGCAAAACTTTGCAGGCTGGGCTTTCAAACTGATATAGTATATTGTAATAAAATGAAATTTGTTCATATCAATTCAGTAACACAATGTAGTCGTGGTTACTTTGTGCTGATTTATACATGTAACAAGCTATACATTGTAAAAAAGGTATTCAGTCTTCTGTATTGATGATTATTTGTCAATTAGTGGTTTTTGTGGAGTTTCAGATAGTGATAAAAAGTATGGATGATAAGTGCAGCGATACTTCCTACAGTTAGTTCAAAGTTGTGTTACAGATGTTTGATACATACATTTAGCATTGTGTGTGTATATATACGTGTGTATACAGGTTGGCCATATGACACATTCTAGACAATTAATCTTAATTGATTAGCAAACGTTATCAGCTATGGAATTGAATATGGTACTAATGTATGATGTTAATGATTCTAATTAAACTGTGACGAGTTTAAAGGGATAGCATAACTGTGTGTAAAAATAAGGCAACTATAAGGAAATTTTAGGGCAATTTGATAACCATGCCTATAATAATTTCATACAGGTACTAATGCCTGCCTCATATTCGTGTGATAGATTGTCATGTCAATAGCAAACTGACAACGTACGATGAATGTGTTATACATTGAACAACTGTCTTTCAAGTCCATAACGTTCCTCATATTTTCCCGTCGAGACGTGTGGCCGAGTAGTTAAAGGCGACGTCTCAGAGACGTGAGGTTGCGGGTTCGAACCCCACAAGATCACGAAACAAAATACTTAGCTACTTTACTGTTTTTTTTCTTCAATTTTGTATTACATATTCGTCCATGTAGAAATCACGTTCGTATATAAACGCACCTATACACACACACAGACACACACACACGCCATATCCCTCTTTTTTTGTGTGTTGGAGACCACATTGCTTCGACTGCAGCAAATTTTGCAGGTTGACTTTGTCAAACCGATCATAGTATGTAATGACGACGACTGAGGTGTTGTACTTTGAACAATTGTCTTTCAAGACGATGTCATTGTTTTGTAATTTGATGACGTCATTACACTGAAAATTGTGATTAAAGGCAAGGTATCAAAACCAGCCGATTATAGGTTTTATGTCTGCGGGACGTATTTTTCCCAAGTTGCCAGAAATGGCATAGCGACCTCAGTCGTTACAAGGCCGCTTTTCCGTCTAGCAATGCAATACATGTTCACGCGGCCACGATTGTTGAGTGGGCATTGACTTTTTCCCCCTGTAATATCTATACATTTCTTTTTTGCCTTACCATTTCCGGGGATGTCCCGTGGCCGAGTGGTTAGAGAAACGGTTTTGCATGCACGCTCAATATAACTTCAAGGTGCCTATATCACATTCTTTTCTTTGTCGATCACAGATGACCGACACCTGATGACCCCAAGCGTATCACCTAACTCGTCAGCGTGACGAGTTTCATATCTCGTTTCTTTCTCGTCCTCAATGTGACGAGTTTTCATGTCTCGTTATTCTTCTTTCTTTCTGGACAATTTTGTGTCATCAATATCTCAAGAATGACATTACGGAATAACATGACATTTTCAGGGAACATGTCTCATGACAAAATCTAGCCACAATAAGGTTTTCATGACAGTAACATATCTATGACGTCATCTAGGCGCCATTTTGTGATTTTCGGACCATGTTACATGATCGATCATAACTTCATATCTAAAGGTCATGTCTGTATCATTTTCGGCGGACATTAAGTTCAGGTCACGCTCTATCATACATTTTAATGCTAATTACCTAAGACATTATTACGCGCGCGTACGCGCGCGTCAAACTTTTAAAAGGCTCAAAACAACTTACCAATGGGAAATCTCGAAGTTTCAGACAATTTTAAGCGTTTCGCGCGTTCGCGTCCGTCCGCACATTTTCGCGCGTAGTGCGCGTAAGCAACATGAAAATGCACATTTTTTGACAGATTTGGATTCCTGATACATTAAGTAACAATATCCATTGATTTCTGATCAATTTCGACCTATAACAAAGGAATGCGCTGGCGTCAAAGTTGAAATTTCGTGTTCGCGTCTATGTGGAAATATAGCGAAAAACATGTCTTTGTTTATTTCGCCATAGCTCTTTAAAACGTCAGGTGACCCTATGTTTTTATTGCATATTACAAAAGCATATGAATTGAAGATAACGTTTCAAGTATCAATATTTCCCTAAATACATTATGACGTCATCATATCATCATCTGAAATCAAAAAAGTGGAATTAATTTTTTTGAGGTACTGTTTCTGACATTCATTTGCTCGTATCTCTGTTGTTTAAGCTCAATATTATCCCAAATTCAGATATGTTGTACTTTGAACATTTGCCTTTTAAGTCCAAGTCATGGTTTTGAAATTTGATGACGTCATCATACCTTAAATTGTGATTAAAGGTAAAGATGCAAAATCGGACAAGTTTACGTGTTATGTCTATGGGAGGTGATTTTTTTTTAAAACCATGCATTGACTTGACAACGTTTAAGCACCTTTATCTCAGCTGATTTTGCTTCATTTCCTCTGAAACTTAAGTATGTTGTAGCTGAGACAATAAGCTTCAGTAATCATGCATTTTATTTTTTGAAATCTCATCATCAGGTTGACAATTTTGCAGTTTAAAACTGAAAATGAGAATGGAATGTGGACATAACGATTCCCGATTCATCTTTCACATACATAAGTTTACGTTCCTCATATTTTCTCGCCGAGACGTATGGCCGAGTGGTTAAAGGCGACGTCTCAGAGACGTGAGGTTGCGGGTTCGAACCCCACAAGATCACGAAACAAAATACTTAGCTATTTTACTTTTTTTCTTCAATTTTGTATTACATATTCGTCCATGTAGAAATCACGTTCGTATATAAACGCACCTATACACACACACAGACACACAGACACACACCATATCCCTCTTTTTTGTGTGTTGGAGACCACATTGCTTCGACTGCAGCAACATTTTGCAGGTTGACTTTGTCAAACCGATCATAGTATGTAATGACGACGACTGAGGTGTTGTACTTTGAACAATTGTCTTTCAAGACCATGTCATTGTTTTGTACTTTGATGACGTCATCACACTGAAAATTGTGATTAAAGGCAAGGTATCAAAACCAGCCGATTATAGGCTTTATGTCTACGGCGCGTATTTTTCCCAAGTTGCCAGAAATGGCATAGCGACATCAGTCGTTACAAGGCCGCATTTCCGTCTAGCAATGCAATACATGTTCACGCGGCCACGATTGTTGAGTGGGCATTGACTTTTTCCCCCTGTAATATCTATACATTTCTTTTTTGCCTTACCATTTCCGGGGATGTCCCGTGGCCGAGTGGTTAGAGAAACGGTTTTGCATGCACGCTCAACATAACTTCAAGGTGCCTATATCACATTCTTTTCTTTGTCGATCACAGATGACCGACACCTGATGACCCCAAGCGTATCACCTAACTCGTCAGCGTGACGAGTTTCATATCTCGTTCTTCTTTCTTTCTGGACAATTTTGTGTCATCAATATCTCAAGAATGACATTACGGAATAACATGACATTTTCAGGGAACATGTCTCATGACAAAATCTAGCCACAATAAGGTTTTCATGACAGTAACATATCTATGACGTCATCTAGGCGCCATTTTGTGATTTTCGGACCATGTTACATGATCGATCATAACTTCATAACTAAAGGTCATTTCTGTATCATTTTCGGCGGACATTAAGTTCAGGTCACGCTCTATCATACATTTTAATGCTAATTACCTAAGACATTATTACGCGCGCGTACGCGCGCGTCAAACTTTTAAAAGGCTCAAAACAACTTACCAATGGGAAATCTCGAAGTTTCAGACAATTTTAAGCGTTTCGCGCGTTCGCGTCCGTCCGCACATTTTCGCGCGTAGTGCGCGTAAGCAAACTGAAAATGCACATTTTTTGACAGATTTGGATTCCTGATACATTAAGTAACAATATCCATTGATTTCCGATCAATTTTGACCTATAACAAAGGAATGCGTTGGCGTCAAAGTTGAAATTTCGTGTGCGCGTCTTTGTGCAAATATAGCGAAAAACATGTCTTTGTTTATTTCGCCATAGCTCTTTAAAACGTCTGGTTACCCTATGTTTTTATTGCATATTACAAAAACATATGAATTGGAAATAACGTTTCAAGTATTAATATTTCCATAATTACATTATGACGTCATCATATCATCATCTGAAATCAAAAAAGTGGAATTAATTTTTTTGAGGTACTGTTTCTGACATTCATTTGCTCGTATCTCTGTTGTTTAAGCTCAATATTATCCCAAATTCAGATATGTTGTACTTTGAACATTTGCCTTTCAGGTCCATGTCATGGTTTTGAAATTTAATGACGTCATCATACTTTAAATTGTGATTAAAGGTAAAGACGCAAAATCGGACAAGTTTACGTGTTATGTCTATGGGAGGGGATCTTTTTTAAAACCATGCATTGACTTGACAACGTTTAAGCACCTTTATCTCAGCTGATTCTGCTTCATTTCCTCTGAAACTTAAGTATGTTGTAGCTGAGACAATAAGCTGCAATAATCATGCATTTTCTTCTTCGAAATCTCCTCATCAGGTTGACAATTTTGCAGTTTAAAACTGAAAATGAGAATGGAATGTGGACGAAACGATTCCTGATTCATCTTTCACATACATAAGTTTGCGTTCCTCATGTTTTCTCGTGGAGACGTATGGCCGAGTGGTTAAAGGCGACGTCTCAGAGACGTGAGGTTGCGGGTTCGAACCCCACAAGATCACGAAACAAAATACTTAGCTATTTTACTTTTTTTCTTCAATTTTGTATTACATATTCGTCCATGTAGAAATCACGTTCGTATATAAACGCACCTATACACACACACAGACACATAGACACACACCATATCCCTCTTTTTTGTGTTGGAGACCACATTGCTTCGACTGCTGCAAAATTTTGCAGGCTGACTTTGTCAAACCGATCATAGTATGTAATGACGACGACGGAGATGTTGTACTTTGAACAATTGTCTTTCAAGACCATGTCATTGTTTTGTACTTTGATGACGTCATCACACTGAAAATTGTGATTAAAGGCAAGGTATCAAAACCAGCCGATTATAGGCTTTATGTCTACGGCGCGTATTTTTCCCAAGTTGCAAGAAATGGCATAGCGACATCAGTCGTTACAAGGCCGCATTTCCGTCTAGCAATGCAATACATGTTCACGCGGCCACGATTGTTGAGTGGGCATTGACTTTTTCCCCCTGTAATATCTATACATTTCTTTTTTGCCTTACCATTTCCGGGGATGTCCCGTGGCCGAGTGGTTAGAGAAACGGTTTTGCATGCACGCTCAATATAACTTCAAGGTGCCTATATCACATTCTTTTCTTTGTCGATCACAGATGATCGACACCTGATGACCCCAAGCGTATCACCTAACTCGTCAGCGTGACGAGTTTCATATCTCGTTTCTTTTTAGGTGATACGCTATCAGCGTATCACCTATTGTGATTGTCAAAATCTCTCTTTATTTCTTTTTATTCTTCTTTCTTTCTGGACAATTTTGTGTCATCAATATCTCAAGAATGACATTACGGAATAACATGACATTTTCAGGGAACATTTCTCATGACAATATCTAGCCACAATAAGGTTTTCATGACAGTAACATATCTATGACGTCGTCTAGGCGCCATTTTGTGATTTTTGGACCATGTTACATGATCGATCATAACTTCATAACTAAAGGTCATTTCTGTATCATTTTTTGTGGACATAAAGTTCAGGTCACGTTCTATCTTACTTCTTTTGATGCTAATTACCTAGGACATCATTAAGTGCGCGTAAGCGCGCGTCAAAATTTTAAAAGGCTCAAAACAACTTTCCAATGGGAAATCTCGAAGTTTCAGACAATTTTATGCGTTTCAAACAATTTTGCGCGTGCGCGTCCGTCCGCGCATTTTCGCGCGCACAGCGCGTCAGCAACATGAAAATACACTTTTTTTGACAGATTTGGATTCCTGATACTTTGAGCAACAATATCCATTGATTTCTAATCGATTCCTACAAATAACAAAGCAATGCACTTGCGTCAAAGTTCAAATTTCGCCTGCGCGTCTATGTGCAAATATAGTGAAAAAACATGTCTTTGTTTATTTCGCCATAGCTCTTTAAAACGTCAGGTGACCCTATGTTTTTATTGCATATTACAAAAGCATATAAATTGGACTTGACGTTTCAAGTATCATTATTTCCATAATTACATTATGACGTCATCATATCGTCATCTGAAATCAAAAAAGTGGAATTAATTTTTTTGAGGTACTGTTTCTGACATTCATTTGCTCGTATCTCTGTTGTTTAAGCTCAATATTATCCCAAATTCAGATATGTTGTACTTTGAACATTTGCCTTTCAAGTCCATGTCATGGTTTTGAAATTTGATGACGTCATCATGCTTTAAATTGTGTTTAAAGGTAAAGACGCAAAATCGGACAAGTTTACGTGTATTGTCTATGGGAGGTGATTTTTTTAGAAACCATGCATTGACTTGACAACGTTTAAGCACCTTTATCTCAGCTGATTTTGCTTCATTTCCTCTGAAACTTATTTATGTTGTAGATGTGACAATAAGCTGCAGTAATCATGCATTTTATTCTTTGAAATCTCCTCATGAGGTTGACAATTTTGCAATTTAAAACTCAAAATGAGAATGGAATGCGGACCAAACGATTCGTGATTCATCTTTCACGTACATAAGCTTACGTTCCTCTAATTTTCTCGTCGAGACGTATGGCCGAGTGGTTAGAGGCGTCGTCTTAGAAACGTGAGGTTGCACACGTACGGGTTCGATCCTCACAAGAGCACGAAAGAAAATAATAATTTTTTTTTAACTTTTTTTCTTCAATGGAGTACTACACCTTCGTCCATGTAGAAATCACGTTTGCATGTAAACACACCTATACGCACACACTCACACAGTATACCTTTGTTTTGCGTTGGAGACTGCATTACTTCGTCTGCTGCAAAATTATAGTTTTGCAGGTTGGGCTTTTCAAACTGATACAGTATACTGTAACAAAATGAAATTTGTTCATATCAATTCAGTAACACAATGTAGTCGTGGTTACTTTGTGCTGATTTATACATGTAACAAGCTATACATTGTAAAAAAGGTATTCAGTCTTCTGTATTGATGATTATTTGTCAATTAGTGGTTTTTGTGGAGTTTCAGATAGTGATAAAAAGTATGGATGATAAGTGCAGCGATAATTCCTATAGTTAGTTCAAAGCTGTGTTACAGATGTTTGATACATACATTTAGCATTGTGTGTGTGTATATACGTGTGTATACAGGTTGGCCATATGACACATTCTAGACAATTACTCTTAATTGATTAGCAAACGTGATCAGCTATGGAACTGAATATGGTACTAATGTATGATGTTAATGATTCTAATTAAACTGTGACGAGTTTAAAGGGATAGCGTAACTGTGTGTAAAAATAAGGCAATTATAAGGATATTTTAGGGCAATTTGATAACCATGCCTATAATAATTTCATACAGGTACTAATGCCTCCCTCATATTCATGTGATAGATCGTCATGTCAATAGCAAACTGACAACGTATGATGAATGTGTTATATATTGAACAACTGTCTTTCAAGTCCATAACGTTCCCCATATTTTCCCGTCGAGACGTGTCGCCGAGTGGTTAAAGGCGACGTCTCAGAGACGTGAGGTTGCGGGTTCGAACCTCACAAGATCACGAAACAAAATACTTAGCTACTTTACTGTTTTTTTTTCTTCAATTTTGTATTACATATTCGTCCATGTAGAAATCACGTTCGTATATAAACGCACCTATACACACACACAGACACACACACACGCCATATCCCTCTTTTTTGTGTGTTGGAGACCACATTGCTTCGACTGCAGCAAAATTTTGCAGGTTGACTTTGTCAAACCGATCATAGTATGTAATGACGACGACTGAGGTGTTGTACTTTGAACAATTTTCTTTCAAGACCATGTCATTGTTTTGTAATTTGATGACGTCATTACACTGAAAATTGTGATTAAAGGCAAGGTATCAAAACCAGCCGATTATAGGTTTTATGTCTGCGGGACGTATTTTTCCCAAGTTGCCAGAAATGGTATAGCGACCTCAGTCGTTACAAGGCCGCTTTTCCGTCTAGCAATGCAATAGATGTTCACACGGCCGCGTTAGTTGAGTGGGCATTGACTTTCCCCCCGTTATATCTATACATTGTTGTTGTTTTTCTGTCTTACCATTTCCGTGGATGACCCGTGGCCGAGTGGTTACAGAAACGGTTTCGCATGCACGCTCAATATAACTTCAAGGTGCCTATATCACATTCTTTTCTTTGTCGATCACAGATGACTGTCATCTGATGACCACAAGCGTATCACCTAACTCGTCCTCAATGTGACGAGTTTTCATGTCTCGTTATTCTTCTTTCTTTCTGGACAATTTTGTGTCATCAATATCTCAAGAATGACATTACGGAATAACATGACATTTTCAGGGAACATGTCTCATAACAATATCTAGCCACAATAAGGTTTTCATGACAGTTACATATCTATGACGTCATCTAGGCGCCATTTTGTGATTTTCGGACCATGTTACATGATCGATCATAACTTCATAATTAAAGGTCATTTCTGTATCATTTTCGGTGGACATTAAGTTCAGGTCACGCTCTATCCTACATTTTAATGCTAATTACCTAGGACATTATTACGCGCGCGTACGAGCGCGTCAAACTTTTAAAAGGCTCAAAACAACTTACCAATGGGAAATCTCGAAGTTTCAGACAATTTTAAGCGTTTCGCGCGTTCGTGTCCGTCCGCACATTTTCGCGCGTAGTGCGCGTAAGCAAAATGCAAATGCACATTTTTTGACAGATTTGGATTCCTGATACATTAAGTAACAATATCCATTGATTTCCGATCAATTTTGACCTATAACAAAGGAATGCGTTGGCGTCAAAGTTGAAATTTCGTGTGCGCGTCTATGTGCAAATATAGCGAAAAACATGTCTTTGTTTATTTCGCCATAGCTCTTTAAAACGTCTGGTTACCCTATGTTTTTATCGCATATTACAAAAACATATGAATTGGAAATAACGTTTCAAGTATCAATATCTCCATAAATACATTATGACGTCATCATATCATCATCTGAAATAAAAAAAGTGGAATTAATTTTTTTAAGGTACTGTTTCTGACATTCATTTGCTCGTATCTCTGTTGTTTAAGCTCAATATTATCCCAAATTCAGATATGTTGTACTTTGAACATTTGCCTTTCAAGTCCATGTCATAGTTTTGAAATTTGATGATGTCATCATGCTTTGAATTGTGTTTAAAGGTAAAGACGCAAAATCGGACAAGTTTACGTGTTATGTCTATAGGAGGTGATTTTTTTAGAAACCATGCATTGACTTGACAACGTTTAAGCACCTTTATCTCAGCTGATTTTGCTTCATTTCCTCTGAAACTTAAGTATGTTGTAGCTCAGACAATAAGCTGCAGTAATCATGCATTTTATTCTTTGAAATCTCCTCATCATGTTGACAATTTTGCAATTTAAAACTGGAAATGAGAATGGAATGCGGACGAAACGATTCCTGATTCATCTTTCACGTACATAAGTTTACGTTCCTCTAATTTTCTCGTCGAGACGTATGGCCGAGTGGTTAGAGGCGTCGTCTCAGAAACTTGAGGTTGCACACGTACGGGTTCGAACCTCACAAGAGCACGAAAGAATATAATTTTTTTTTAAAACTTTTTTTCTTCAATGGAGTACTACACCTACGTCCATGTAGAAATCACGTTCGCATGTAAACACACCTTTACGCACACACTCACACAGTATCCCTTTGTTTTGCGTTGGAGACTGCATTACTTCGACTGCTGCAAATTTTGCAGGCTGGGCTTTTCAAACTGATCTAGTATATTTAACAAAATGAAATTTGTTCATATCAATTCAGTAACACAATATAGTCGTGGTTACTTTGTGCTGATTTATTCATGTAACAAGCTATACATTGTAAAAGAGGTATTTGAATTGTTCCTTTAAGTCAGTCTTCTGTATTGATGATTATTTGTCAGTTTCAGATAGTGATAACAAGTATGGATGATAAGTGCAGCGATAATTCCTACAGTGAATTCAAAGTTGTGTTACAGAGGTTTGATACATACATTTAGCATTGTGTGTGTGTATACGTGTGTATACAGGTTGGCCATATGACACATTCTAGACAGTTAATCTTGATTAATTAGCAAACGTGATCAGCTATGGAACTGAATATGGTACTAATGTATGATGTTAATGATTCTAATTAAACTGTGACGAGTTTAAAGGGATAGCTTAACTGTGTAAAAATAAAGCAATTATAAGGAAATTTTAGGGGAATCTGATAACCATGCCTATAATAATTTCATACAGGTACTAATAGCTGCCTCAATTGCCTGTAACTGACTGTCATGTCAATAGCAAACTGACAACATACAATGAATATGTTATACATTGAACAATTGTTTTTCAAGTCCATATCGATGTTTCCTAAATTGATGACGTCATGATGCTAGAAGTTGTGATTAAAGGCAAGATACCGAAATCAGTGAAGATTATAAGTTATGTCTATGGGAGGGGATTTTTTTTTTAACCATGCATTGACTCGATAACGCTCGAGCACCTTTACCTCACTTGATGTTGCTTCATTTCCTCTGAAACTTAAATATGTTGTAGCTGAGACAATAAGCTGCAGTAATCATACATTTTATTTTTTTTTTTTGATCTTCTCACTAGGTTGAGAATTTTGCAGCATAAAACTGAAAATGAGAATGGAAGGTGGACGAAACGATTCCTGAGTCATCTTTCGCATATAAGCTTACGTTCCTCATATTTTCTCGTCGAGACGTATGACTGAGAGGTTAAAGGCGACGTCTCAGAGACGGAAGGTTGCACATGTGCGGGTTCGAACCCCATTAGAGCACGAAACAAAATACTTATCTATTTTACTTTTTTTCTTCAATGGTGTATTACACATTCGTCCATGTAGAAATCACGTTCGTATATAAACGCACCTATACACAGCCACACACCCACACACACAATCACTCCGTTTTGTGTTGGAGACCACATTGCTTAGACTGCTGCAAAATCCTGCAGGCTGGGTTTTTCAAACTGATCATAGTATGTAATGACGACGACGAAGGTGTTGTACTTTGAACAATTGTCTTTCAAGTCCATGTCATTGTTTTGTACTTTGATGACGTCATCACACTGAAAATTGTGATTAAAGGCAAGGTATCAAAACCAGCCGATTATAGGTTGTATGTCTGCGGGACGTATTTTTCCCGAGTTGCCAGAAATGGCCTAGTGACATCAATCGTTACAAGGCCGCATTTCCATCTAGCAATGCAATACATGTTCACGTGGCCGCGTTTGTTGAGTGGTCATTGACTCTCCCCCTGTTATATCTATACATTGTTTTGGTTTTTTTTTTGTCTTAACATTTTCGTGGATGTCCCGTGCCCGAGTGGTTAGAGAAACGGTTTCGCATGCAGGTTCAATATAACTTCAAGGTGCCTATATCACATTCTTTTCTTTGTCGATCACAGATGACCAACATCTGATGACCCCAAGCGTATCACCTAACTCGTCCTCAGTGTGACGAGTTTTCATATCTCGTTCTTCTTTCTTTCTGGCACATTTTGTGTCGTGAATATCTCAACATTGACATGACGGAATAACATGACATTTTCAGTCAACATGTCTCATGACAATATCTAGCCACAATAAGGTTTTCATGACAGTAACATATCTATGACGTCATCTAGGTGCCATTTTGTGATTTTCGGACCGTGTTACATGATCGATCATAACTTCATAACTAAAGGTCATTTCTGTATCATTTTCGTTGGACATAAAGTTCAGGTCACGCTCTATCTTACTTTTTAATGCTAAATACCTAGGTCATCATTACGCGCGCATTAGCGCGCGTCAAAGTTTTTAAATGCTTAAAACAACTTCCCAATGGGAAATCTCGAAGTTTCAGACAATTTTAAGCGTTTCGCGCGTTCGCGTCCGTCCGCGCATTTCCGCGCGCAGTGCGCGTAAGCAACGTGAAAATGCACATTTTTTGACAGATTTGGATTCCTGATACATTAAGTAACAATATCCATTGATTTCCGATCAATTTCGACCTATAACAAAGGAATGCGCTGGCGTCAAACTTGAAATTTCGTGTGCGCGTCTATGTGGAAATATAGCGAAAAACATGTCTTTGTTTATTTCGCCATAGCTCTTTAAGACGTCAGGTGACCCAATGTTTTTATTGCATATTACAAAAGCATATGAATTGAAAATAACGTTTCAGGTATCAATATTTCCCTAAATACATTATGACGTCATCATATCATCATCTGAAATCAAAAAAGTGGAATTAATTTTTTTGAGGTATTGTTTCTGACATTCATTTGCTCGTATCTCTGTTGTTCAAGCTAACTATTATCCCAAATTCAGATATGTTGTACTTTGAACATTTGCCTTTTAAGTCCAAGTCATGGTTTTGAAATTTGATGACGTCATCATACCTTAAATTGTGATTAAAGGTAAAGATGCAAAATCGGACAAGTTTACGTGTTATGTCTATGGGAGGTGATTTTTTTCTAACCATGCATTGACTTGACAACGTTTAAGCACCTTTATCTCAGCTGATTTTGCTTCATTTCCTCTGAAACTTAAGTATGTTGTAGCTGAGACAATAAGCTTCAGTAATCATGCATTTTATTTTTTGAAATCTCATCATCAGGTTGACAATTTTGCAGTTTAAAACTGAAAATGAGAACGGTATGTGGACAAAACGATTCTCGATTCATCTTTCACATACATAAGTTTACGTTCCTCATATTTTCTCGCCGAGACGTATGGCCGAGTGGATAAAGGCGACGTCTCAGAGACGTGAGGTTGCGGGTTCGAACCCCACAAGATCACGAAACAAAATACTTACCTATTTTACTTTTTTTCTTCAATTTTGTATTACATATTCGTCCATGTAGAAATCACGTTCGTATATAAACGCACCTATACACACACACAGACACACAGACACACACCATATCCCTCTTTTTTGTGTTGGAGACCACATTGCTTCGACTGCTGCAAAATTTTGCAGGCTGACTTTGTCAAACCGATCATAGTATGTAATGACGACGACGGAGGTGTTGTACTTTGAACAATTGTCTTTCAAGACCATGTCATTGTTTTGTACTTTGATGACGTCATCACACTGAAAATTGTGATTAAAGGCAAGGTATCAAAACCAGCCGATTATAGGCTTTATGTCTACGGCACGTATTTTTTCCAAGTTGCCAGAAATGGCATAGCGACATCAGTCGTTACAAGGCCGCATTTCCGTCTAGCAATGCAATATATGTTCACACGGCCACGATTGTTGAGTGGGCATTGACTATTTCCCCCTGTAATATCTATACATTTCTTTTTTGCCTTACCATTTCCGGGGATGTCCCGTGGCCGAGTGGTTAGAAAAACGGTTTTGCATGCACGCTCAATATAACTTCAAGGTGCCCATATCACATTCTTTTCTTTGTCGATCACAGATGACCGACACCTGATGACCCCAAGCGTATCACCTAACTCGTCAGCGTGACGAGTTTCATATCTCGTATTTTACTTTTTCTTATCGGACTAAGTTTTATTTGGAGTGGATTTCCCCTTTAGATAATAATGCTTATAACTAGTTTCACAATTAAAACACTAATCTCAACTACGCTGCACTCACTGGCACATTTCTAAATACTGTCTCAGGCGTGGATAATATTTTGACATGATTTTTCCTCTATTTTCTTCAGAAATTGCATCTACATTGAACTTGTCACCGAAATGACACTATACATGATGCATAATAGAGACAATGGACTTTTGGAGGCCTAAATTACTTTAATGTTTGTTTGTTTTTTTTAACTTGGGAATGCGAACTTGTGGGTTCTTGGCGGTTCTGTGGCATAGCGGGTAAAACTTTCGACTCCCGATCGGAGGACCCGAGTTCGAGTCACGATTCGATCACGATGTACAATTTCTCGATGGTAATGATTATATTAACATCATTTTCATTTTATTTCGAAAATTTGGGAATATGGACTTGCAGGTCATCGACAATGAAGTTGGCATACATGAGGTTGACAAACTTAAAAGTCCACGCAATTTTATGCAAGTTTTCACGCTAAAACATCTAAATATCCATTATTTGTGGTGATATCATTAAACGAAATTAAATCTAGTCTAGATATTAGACAAATAACCATGTTTAACAAAAAAAAAATAAGGCATTATCTTAATTCAGGCATCTTCTGTAGACATTTAACTTAAAGTCAATACTTTTGTTAGATCAGCCATGGTGCCTTATGGATGTCCAGAAGCTGACGCTGATTCACCGGGTGCACTTCACGAGTTCGACACCCACGAATCATACAACCCATGAGTCATAGAGCCCGCGAGTTATACAGCCTGTGAGTCCTACAGCCCTTGAGTTCGTCACCCTTGAGTCTTACACCAGGCAAGCCAGGCCCTCCGAGTTTGCACGTAATAAACAAGACCCACGAGAAAAACACATTTACGGCCCTGCGATGTGAATATCGAACTAGTGGATCGTTTTTAACTTGTGAGGTTTTTTTTTTTTTTTTTTTGGGGGGGGGGGGGGGTGTTGCTTAGAAAAGTGTCAAACTCGTGGACCTTGTTTGCCTAATGTCAAACTTGCGGGCCTTGTTTGTGTACTGTCGGACTCATGGGCCTTATTTGCTTGCTGTCGAAGTCATGAGCTGTACGACTCGTTTGCTGTATAATTCGTGGATGTCGAACTCGTGGGATGACAATGAATCACTTTGCCATCCTTTCAAAGTCTGAAATTCTTTTGAGCTCTGAATCGAATTCCGATGTCACCATCATTGTTATTTTATGAGTGTATAGGTTTAATGAATTCATTTTTGCTCCTGTCACTGCTTCTATGCCAGTATCGGGCTTTGATACATCAGCCATAGTGCCTTTCAGAACGTCTACAAGCTGATGCGGCATCACCTCCCCTGAGGTGAAGTCAACAGAGGTCGCATTAGATCTTCAGCCTTCGTCTATCCATGATCTTCATTTTGGTCCGTTGCTAGCTTCCATATTCTTAGTTTGATAATTGCTACGGAGGACATGCTGTTCAGAGACGTCTCTGATGAGAAGCCAGATCAAAAGTTTTTGCCTTTGTGACATAAATCATTTTACCGCACTTAGACTGTATTGTCAAGAATCGCAGAGCATTCACCTCCAAATCCTTCTGTTATTATGCAAAGCACAGCAAAGTTCAGTTCATCCATCACCTCAGCTGTCCCATTTCATGATTCAGCCCTTGTATGTACATAATTTCTAGGACTCCACGCATTTACTGGCTGCAATACCACTGGTGCCTTATAGGTATTAAGGGGAAGATAAAAACAATGTCGAGGCAGATGAGTCATTTCATGCTGTATTTCCAAAGCTTGGTGAATCTTGAAATGTTAAAGCTGAGATGATGATGAACTGGAACGATTTATCTGTGCCTTGTATGGTAACAGAAGAAGGTGAATGCCCTCCAAACTCTTTACAGTCCAAGTGCGGTGAAATGGCTAATGTCACAAAGGCAAAAAAACTTTGATCTGGCTATGATACCGCCCTGCTGAAAGGTTTTAGAGCAGCATGTCCTATGCAATTATCAAACAAGAATATGAAAGCTAGCAACAAACCCAAATGAAGGACATGGATGGACAAAGGATGAAGATCTAATGCGACCTCTGTGGACCTCAAGGGAGGTGCTGCCGCGTCAGCTTGGGGACATGCATCCTGGAAGTCACTGTGGCTGATGAATCGGAGCTGATACTGGTATGGCAACAGTGATATGAGTAAAAATGGATTACTTCAACATATACCGCACTCAGAAAATGACCATTCTGGACATTGGAATTTGATTTGGTTCAGAACTCATGCGCAAATGAATCACAGACATTGACAGGATGGCGAGATGATTCCGCATCAGCTTGGAGACATCTTGTTAGGGACCATGACCTATGAATCGGAGTCCGATATTGATAGTGACAATGAAAGTAGTGAAAATGAATTCATTCAACCAATAGAATCACAGAGTTACAATGAAAGTGACATCGGAATTTAATTGTAACAGTGTTCATGGGCAAACAAGTGTCAGACTTTGAACGGATAACTTAGAGCTGGTAAATGACTCCATCAATTTCAACATATCGGTATTAAACCAGTGGTAATCATTTGAAGCATTTCGATGTTGGACTCTCAATAATTTCATCGGAAGTAAATCATGCTGGAAAAAATACATAATAATTAGCAAATTATTTTTATGAAACATCATATAACCAATTCTACTCTGAACAATGTTACATTTACAAAGTTTCTTTATACTTTCAGATGGAATACAAAAATTTAAAAAGAGGTATCACAAATATAATTGGTTAGTGTTGACTACGTATGAATGCTAATGATATTTTCAAAGTATAAGTTACGAAACTTGACTAAACCAAAAAATACTCTTGAAAAAAAAAAGGCTATTGGAATTTGAGTATCTAACAGCAACCAACTTTTAGCAAAGAATGAATGTATTATATGCCTCATATGATCTATGAAATAAAACTCTTATTACTGAACTATCATTGTCTAATAACCATTTCAGATAATGTCCCATGAATTGGGGAATTGCTTATGAATAATAAACATGCCTTTATAGTCACATTAAATGATTTGTCGTGGTAAATTATGATAGAATTATGTTGTCATTATGATCAATAGAAATGGTGACAAGAGAATTGTATAGTTGCCTCCCTCTTTCTCATTTTAAGCCAAATTTCTCTTAGTTATTTTCTTTTATATTTTCTTTAACATGCAAATTATAATACTTGAAGTTTCTGATCTTTGACGAAAAACCGATTGCTAGCCAGCAGAAAAGAACTTACGGCGGCTTGTTTCACACACCTTGCAAGCACATTCAGGATTATTTAAAAAAAAAACAAACTAAATTATCTTTAAAGAATTCGAGTTTGTTGAGAAGGCAAAATGCAGATGTAATCAAAATCTTATTTTCCTCATAGCTAATGGTGTTAATCTTTAAGGGTCGTCTTAAAGTAATTGCTAAATTCAGTTGAATTTGGTATTTAGACGAAACTCCAATGTGATTTTGTCATCGACGCCGCTCTCTTTGCCATCATCACTGAAGTCAAATGTATTTCAGCAGGTGTTTGATGATTTAACAAAATGATTAAAGTTCCGATTCTACTTGAAATATACGAGTTAATATATCAATTTACTAGTCACCAAAGGGACATTTTGTTGGTTCTTATTTCGCACTCCTCCTGCCCTCTTGAACATCTACAGAAGAGGCCAGGATTAGAATAACGGCTCATTTGTTCTTTTTTAATGAACGATGGCTGTTTATTCAAAGGAAAAGTTAAACTTGCAGACATGTGACTTGTGGATTGAGTGAATACACCAATATTAGTAGAACACATCAGTGAGAATTTGAGGAAATCAGACAATCCGTTCAAAAGTTATGAATTTTTGAAGTTTCTGCTCGCTCACTGCTGGATGAGAAGACTAATGCAGCTTGTGATGTCACCGCCATGTGTAAAACGATATAAAGAAAATAAAAAGAAACTTTAACATATTTTCACTTTTCTTACAAAATAAAGAACGCTTGACCTGTCTCTGTCAGAAGGCAGGAAGAATAATATCCTTAATGTAAGTCACTGATATGTCGAAGAAATATGCACGTTTTTCCAAAAATAAGATTTTGTGGAATTCTCTTTATATTTTCCTTTCATTATATATATCGTTGTACGCATGTGACATCACACACTGTAGTAGTCTTCTCATCCAGCAGTGACAGTGCAGATACTTTAAATATTCAAAACTTTTGAATGGATTATCCGCTTTCCCCAAACTTTTACTGATGTGGAATTCTACTAATATTGCCGCATTTACTTCATCTACATGTACACGAAGCTGGACTTATCCTTAAACATCCAGACTAAATTCCAATTAATATAGTGAATTAACCACAAAGTAATGAATATCTAAGTTAGCATAAGAGCTTGTGCTGACTTAGTTTGTCGACCTCACTAATGCCCATTTCGTTGTTGATGACCTGCAAGTCTCTATTGCCAAATTTTCGAAAGAAAACAGTAAAAAAATCAAAATAGTTTAGGTCATATACTGCGTATTAATCAAATGAATATAAATTCAGTGAAATCAACGGAATAAATTAACAATCATATATTGACGTTGATAAAATCTTTACCAACGAGGAAATGTACCTATTTGACTGACCCAATTACAAACATGTCTTACAATATTTTACGAAATTTTAAAAGAGACTAAAACATATCTAAAATAATCTCTGCTATGTCGTAATTCTAGTCTTTGACGTCGTCTTCATCTTCGATGTCGTGACCAACGTCATCATCATAAAGAACCATGGTCAGCTTTGATTTCTCATTTCAAGGCAACTTTTATTCAATCAGGTGATTGCTGATTGTAAAAATTGATTAAAGTTGTGAATTTACATGATAAAAAGATTCGTTGTAACTCATTTTTTGATACTAAACATAAAAAAAAGACATTTGGAGGCTGATTTCCAGACACCGCGCATGCTCACTTGAATGTCTACAGAAGAAGATCGGATTATGATTAGGCCAAAATCTTTTGTTTTCGTAAAAAAGGGATATTCATTTAATATCCAGACCAAATTTCAAGTCAATAAACAAATTTTTCACAAAAATATACAAACTTAAAGGGTTAAACTTGAAAATTGCACACATTTTGTAAAATTTTGTTGAATTTTGTCGACGTCGTTGCCCATTTCGTTGTCGATGACGACAAACTGAGGGCTTATATTGCCAAACTTTGCTTTGCATCATATTTCCCATCTATTGAGGAATCTAGAAATACCAAAATCTTTGGTTTTCATTGAAAAATAAAGGCATGAGGACCACTTTATTAGGATAATACTCAAATGCTATTCCCCCGTATTCGCGAAGAGGTCGTTCCGGAAGTGACGTCACAAAACGTCACGGGGCGGGTCTTGGGACCCAACTTTTTTTTTTGTTAACATCACTTTTCTGACTCTCCAGACAAAGGGCTACATGGAAACAACAATGAATGTTAGGTGCAGAGGGGGTGCACGTTGACCCCTACTAGCCCATGGCCTATACTTTTTACTAGGGAGAAGCCTTGACAGATCAATGGCCTTTGCTTCTTCCTCCATACTCTGTATTGCATATGATTGACATGCTGTCCTGTGTTGTTCATTCTTTTTGTTTTGTCAGTTGTGCAAGTTGTGGAAACAACTGATATGTTTTTGTTTTATTATATTTATATATTCCACAAGCAATACGACAGCGTTATAAGAATTAGGGTATTCTCTATTTTTTTTTATTTTGTGGCCCTATGTAGAATAGATGTTTTATATGTGTGTTGTGAATGTTTGTGTGTTTGTGTATTTATCTAAATTAAATCCATATGTGAATTTGACAATATTTGTTGTTGATTGGCTGGGAGAGTTTTGATGTGATGTTATATGTATTTGTGTGTGAAAGTGTGTGTGTGTATATATATATATATGTGTGTTCATATGCATATTTCAATTGTATGTCACTCGGCAATGAAAGTTATTAGTTTATGGATTGATTGATTTTCTTATTCATATTCACGCATTGCATAAAGACACACAATCGTGGCGAGTGGTTTGTGCGGCACGGAGACGAACGCAACATGCTGCCTCAAATGTAGTGACCCCGAATGAGAATAGCGTCGGCTCAATGGGTCAGCGAACAACATGTTAGAATACAAGAGTTCTGTGCTACAAATTTTCTGACCCAAAATGGCTGTCCGAGCGAGCCACGAGAGCTTCCGAATGGACGCACACTCTCAGTGCGCATGCCCATGAAGAGAGGCTGATTTAAGAGCCACGCGTCTTCTGGCCTCTCTCCTCCAATCACCACAGCTCGCGGTCACAATGTTTGTGTATGATGCGTACACACACACACGCACACACCCACACGTTAGTCTGGCATTGCGCAATTGCATGCACAAACTTCGGTCGTTCGGGATTGTACGTACCATTAGGGATGACGATCGACCATCCCTGGATTCAATTATATAGACTGAAATCGCATTTTTTTTTTTCATGCCGAGAACAACAACACTAATCATTACTGAAAATGGTGGTTACAGAATTGAAAAGTTGAGTGTTTTTGAAATTTTATTTAGATGACAATGTTTAAGAATATTTGTTTATCATTATTTGTTGTTGATTTTTCCAAGTAAAGGTTATCATAATGTTGTTCAATTTGCTTTTTTGTTTATTTATACAATTTTTATCTTAATAAGCAGTAAATTATATAATTTTGTTCAATGTGTGACTGTGTAAAAGAGTTGAATGGCTGTGCGTGAGATGCGTATACAATATGGCTTATCTGTAGACATGTGAATGTGATGTGCTTGTGTGTGTGTGTGTGTGTGTGTGTGTGTACGTGTGTATGCGTGTATGTGCGTGTGCGTGCGTACCTGTAAGTTGAGACCTATGGTTGTCATATTATATGTCGTATATTTTGTACAATAATTGGTATGAACTGTTAATCGTTTTGATATGATGCTGTATATGTATTTTTCATAAATTATGCAAATTAAGGCTTATTTGCATAGATACAGATTGTCTCTTCAGGTGAAAAAATTCCAACTGTACAGAGGAACACGTGTGCCAAATAGGACATTTGTACTATAAAATGCAGCGATTACCCCTTTTTTCGCCCTTAGCAAGCCTACTATTGAGGCTCATTTACGAATCACAGTTCTGAAAGGCGCCCTCTGTAGGATGGACCAGGGTATTTTGGCGTTTCCACGATAAATCCTGGAGACAATGCCTACGACGTCACGTTTCCACATTCTATGTTTCGAAGTCTACATTTTTCTGTAAAGCACGTGCTTGCGGTCTCCACCTTGTAAGAATGCAACTTAAGTTAATATAATCGGTATTTGCATTGACATGTTTATACAATGTTCAATGTTTGATGTAATTGATATGCTTCTTGATTTGATGCATTATAATTTAGCCATCGGGCTTCTATTTCGCATATTTCTTTCAATAAACCATTATCAAATAAGCATAATTTAAAGAGGCAATGAATTGTTTCATTGTTTAGTATTTTATCATTCAGTTAATGATTTGCCTCTTTGGAATACCGTAGAAACACTCCATCTCTAGTTTGTTACATTATAATAAACATACTGTGGGACTACGTTAATAAGTTCATACCTGACAGTTTGAAGTCTTTGCGCTGAGGGTCTTGTAGAATTCCACGTGAAATCGTGGTTCCGATATTTTTACTTTACGCAGTACACAGCTGGAACACATAACCTCCGCCAAGTCACGTGACACAGTTCTTCCGCAATTCACGTCGGACAAATCTAGTGAATGCTGGCAGAACAAAGAGTGATTGAGAGTAACTTTCCATAGTAATTTAAAGTTGAACAAATGCACACTTATTCCATATCTACAGATTGCTGATAGAACGAACATGGATTAACACTAGAGGAAAAAAATTATCCCCGGGAGAATAAGGTTGAGTAGAGAACACGCAGTTGATTGGACGTTGGAAACTCAGAGCAAAAGGGATCATTGATACACGTTCGACAATGTTTGAGTCATATCCTAATTTCACTAACCACAATTCGGGGAGGGGAGATCATTCTCAATTATTTTAATATATCGTCGTGCGCCCGACAGGTTGTCACTACAGCGCTTCTCTGCTCCTGGCAGATATCATTCTTGTGTAGGAGTGCGCATGGCAGATTGTCGTTAGGGTGTGGGAGTGCACATAAAGTTAACAGCATTCTGTTATTTGCAGAGAAGCGTTCTAACAACAATCTGCCAAACGCACGACGATATGAGAAAGAGTAAAAGGGGCGATAGATATGGCTTCATCAACACTCTGGTGTATGCCCAAAATGTATCATTATATACCATGCAGGAGACCCAGTGTGTTATCTCCCTTCGACACACTGACACAGCGTCATTGGTGTAACGAAACTTAAATGATTATTATAAGGGGCAGTTTTACAACTGCAACTGTCGGTATGAATTTTCTCGAGCATGAAACTGTATCAATTAATTTGCCATAATAACATATTGCTTTCCTCATCGTAACTGTTTTCTCTCTTCTTTTTTTTTTTGGATAAAAGCCACAAGGAAAAACGTCTCATACAGATAACCACCAAACGTTTTGATAGATAACAAAACATGAAATAAGTTACACGGCGGGTAAGATTTAACTCACACACTAAGTCATTTCACAAGTGTATCATGCGAGGAAGACAATTGAGTATATGAATATAAAAACGACCCAAGTCCAATTTTTGGCCAAATTCAGTTTGACATTGGAAATTGTAGCTTATGCATGGACTCATCTTGTGTATAAATGATAAATCCTAATTACCCCCGGAAGTGCCTGAAATAAATGAGTTAAATCTTATATGAATGTAAGAATGAAGGACTTGGGTCATTCTTACATTCATATTATAGCGCCCTCTCTCGTCCTTCTCTCATCTCTATAGCAGAATATCATGTATATGAATCAAAGAACGACCCAAGTCCATATGAATCAAAGAACGACCCAAGTCCATCACACAAAATGGCCTCTCCACAATTAATGTTAATGTTAATTGTCATAATAATATACGTTCTAATTTGTATGTACAATGTTGCCTTCCCATCACAGTTAAATATAATATTATTGGACAAACAAAAAAGATATGAAGTTTTTTTTTAGTTTACTTGAAATGGTCTTCCATGGACTTGGGTCGTTCTTATATTCATATACTCAATTATTTTACATTAACAATAGACTATAAAAGGTCGATATGACACTTTTCCAACTAAACATTTTGTAATTTCTAAAACTATTTCCCCATTGATAGGACCTGGTCAGAGCTGGAAATGATTTCTGACGTACAGCTGCTGACGTTGTAGATTATGACCTCAATTTCACAAGGAATGGCGCGCACACACGCCATCTCATTACACAACATTTGATATTTCTTTCAGTATACATGCAACCAACAATGAGGCACCACGCACGTTTTGGAAGGGAACTATCTCTCACACTAGTGCGAGTCAGTGCAATCTATTTTAGTATATTATATATATATATATATATATATATATGCCTATAATACATATGAAGAGTTTGTTCGCAAAAACCGATAAGTCCATTTTTGAAGATTTTGAACTACGGTCTCTGTTATAGAGTACAAAATAATAGCTTTTAGATAATATATTGGTCACTACATATAAAGGTACACTTTTGAAGTTATGGTCAAAAGAAGCTAATTATTTCTTATTATTCTCTTTATTTTTCATGACCTTTAATCACAAATAGGCCTGTCTCCACTTGGCAAAAATGGACTTATCGGTTTTTGCGAACAAACTCTTCATATTATGTTTAGAGCAATATTAAAGCTGCGTCACTCACCACTTGGTTGCACCGTACCATGAACACCACTCCTGACACTGTGTGCTGTGGTGCATTAAACCATAGTTTGTATTCATTCCATCGTTCTCCTACTGCTCTGGTGGCCTCATCAGTTTGACATTCAAACGCAACGTCAACACAGAAATCCCGTTCAGCATCCTGATCTTTATCATGTAAGGAATGAAACGCAAAGTTATTGGTAGCACTTTTTATTAAGCCGTTGATGATATCAAGACCAAGCTCATTCCTTGAAGCTGAGGTGAAGTAGAGTACGTAGCGGAACTCCTCAGGTCGACTAAGAATTTTGTTTTTTACCTCTTCGTACTTGGGGCGATCACTGCCGAATAAATACTCAATATAAACTCCTGCAATGTATTCTTGAAACAATTTATGGGGAAAAGAAACAGTTGACGCAACCAAGGATGAAATGTTGACATCGTGCCGACGTTCCCTTGTGATGACATTTCGTTCTATTGTCAAAACACCCACTCTGCAGCATGTGTCCATGGCATCACGACACTCTCTGAATTGTTCTTCAGGAAATGAAAGATTCTTGTCAAACAGACCATCTAGCGCTATCTCACTTACTTCTTGAATTGCCCTACTAGCTTCCTTCAAATGTTCAACAGGTTTCTGATTCTGAATATTTTCGCAAACTTTAGATGCGTAGTGTTCTTTCAGGAAAGATATCATGTCTCCAAAAATCTTGGAGAAAGTGTGCAATTTTTGCAGTTCTTTTCGTCTGTCTTCACTGTATTCAGTCCACATAAGGCAAAGCATTGCACAGTAAATAGGAAACGGGGTCATATTTGACCGGATGACATCATTTTCCTTCATAAAACTTATTAAGCTTTCTGCAAGATCGTCCTTCTCTCTAATCCGAAAGTACTTTCTGATATAAGTTGATAGATTCTCCTTGTTAAATCCTTCGATGTTTAGAAAAGTGTAAGCTTCGACAAGACTCCTGTCCATCATAAATTCATTCGTCCTCCAAGGGCGTGTGGTCACAATAACCTTGCATGAATTGTATTGCTCTGTTACTAGAATGCGAATGACCTCACTGCTGCTCGCTTTACTTAATAATAATTGCTCGCGAAATTCGTCGAAACCATCAAATATAATGATAACCCTATTTACATTTACTGTAATATAATCATCTATCATTTTCTGTGTTGCTGTATTTGAATCAGAGAGATATGTCTTTACAATATCACCAATACTGTTTTTCTTAGTTACATCTCGTAGAGGAATTAGAAGCAACATGTCCAGATCCTGGAGGATTCGTCCCTGGCACCAGTCCCAGGCAATCTTCGCGCACAGCGTTGTTTTCCCAACACCTCCCTCACCTTGAATCAGAAGACGATTTGAAAGATTTCTCTTCTTGCTCACAAGATCTCTATATGCTATTGGCGTTTTACGCTGGCTACTTCGGTCTATTATACTTAAATTCGTATAAATTTCATCTAATTCAACACGTTCCATAAAGTTGAGTGGATCCACTGTGACCTTGCCTCGTGTCATACTGTAATACGCCTTCAGCTCTTCCTTGCATTGCTGCACTTGTTCTTTTGTAAGCGATGGTGGTTCTAAGAACAGAACCCAAAGGACAAAAAACAAAAACAAAAACACAATATCATTATCATACTTCATTATATCAATGTGCATAAATACCCGCACAGTCATAGATTTAATGCATAGGCCTACACAGGTACACTGTAAAAACATCGGTGTTAGATTTAGCACCATGGGTGTTAAATCTAACACCGATCAAACTTCAATATAGGACCACACCCACAGGTGTAGAAAATGCACTGTGATGGTGTTGAAAAGTGTTCACCTGACACTTCGTGGTGTTAATTTGACACTGTGCCTGGTGTTATTTTCACACTGTACTGGTGTTCTTTCAAAAATGACACCACATGGTGTTGATTTGATATTTGTTGGCGTTGATATCAATGGTTTAACACCCGTCCAGCTTCAATAAGAGACCACACCAGCTGGTGTTACTGTGGTGTAAATTTATTTTCACATTTTTTCAAAAATCTAGTATTTCTATGTAAAATTCTTGATCGTCTTGTTTAAATTAAAAATCAACAAGTGCAGTTACTAAGAAACTCTTCAAAAAACAGTTTTATATTTGGAAATGACACCCGGAGGTGTTAATTTAACACCATAAATGAGCACCGAAAATTTAACACCAGCTCGATGTTCAATATTTAACACGGGACTTTTTGCAGTGTACACAGAGAGGGAGAGAGAGAGAAAAAAAAAGGGGGGGAGGTGGGCCTGGAATATGCACTGTAATTTGGCGATATATTACCTAAAACAAATATTTGTAAACTATAATTGCTGATGGAGGATATCATTACAAGGCACTCGATCCTACAAATTATTTCAAAATCATTATCTTAATACTATTCAACTGAATTACACATAATACTTTTGCATTATTGTACACCGAAAGTGTTTAAGAGATATAAGATAATAAATGCTGAAAATATAAATGTCACTGTGCTTAATGCAATAATGCACTTTTTGTGTAAAGGCAAAGAATTAGATTGTAATTGTCTACACATTTTTCTTACTAAGCATAACGTCGTCTTCCTCATGATATCGCTGTGGTATGCTTGGTCTTCGCCAGCAGAGATTCCAGCCACATCCTAAAATATTTCATTATAAACGATAAGAGCATCAATATCAATGAGCACTTAATATTCGAGACACATTTATTTGTCACACTTTTTCGTTTCCCCTCTTTTCACTACCAGATTCTCAGGCCAACATCATTTCAAGCACACAGTGACACGAGTTATTTTTTGTATCTCTGTTGGAAATTTACATTTATCTGTTTTACAATGTTATTTCTGTTGATCGCATTGTGGTACTGATTTTCTAACATCTTTTTATACGAATGTTTCATTGTACTTCCAATTATTTTGTTTGTTGGAAATGAAAATAAATGAACTTGAACTTGAACTTGAAATACTATGTGTGGTCTAATGCATTTCCCATCGTGCTTATTTCTTTCATTTGACACCGATTAAACATCCTTGATAATAAATTTGCAAGTTCCATTTACATGGTTTCAGCCCACACGGGACAATTGAGTATATGAATATAAGAACGACCCAAGTCCATGGAGGATCATTTCGAGTAAACTAAAAAAAAAACTTCATATCTTTTTTATTTGTCCAATGATATTCTATTCATCTGTGAGGGGAAGGCAACATTGTATATACAAATTAGATCATGTATTATTATGACAATTAACATTTACATTAATTGTGGAGAGGCCATTTTGTGTGGTGGACTTGGGTCGTTCTTTGATTCATATACATGATATTCTGCTATAGAGATGGGAGAAGGATGAGAGAGGGCGCTATTATATGAATGTAAGAATGACCCAAGTCCTTCATTCTTACATTAATATAAGATTTAACTCATTCATTTCAGGCACTTCCAGGGGTAATTAGGATTTATCATTTACACACAAGATGAGTCCATGCACAAGCTACAATTTCCCATGAAAAACTGAATTTGGCCGAAAATTGGACTTGGGTCGTTCTTATATTCATATACTCAATTGTTAGCTCGTCCGCATCGAAATGTTATCATATATATATATATGAAGGGTTTGTTTTGCAAAAACCGATAAGTCCATTTTTGAAGATTTTGAAGTACGATCTTTGTCATAAAGTACAAAATAATACTTTTTAAATGATATATTGGTCGTTACATGTTAAGGTATATTTTTGAAGTTATGGTCAAAAGAAGCAAAAATTGTATTATTCTCTTTATTTTTCTTAACCTTTAATCGCAAATATCTCCATTTGGCAAATATGGACTTATTGGTTTTTGCAAACAAACTCTTCATATGTACATATATGTGTATATTATATATATATATATGTACATACGAAGAGTTTGTTCGCAAAAACCGATAAGTCCATATTTGCCAAATGGAGATATTTGCGATTAAAGGTCAAGAAAAATAAGGAGAATAATAAGAAAATTTTTTATTCTTTTGACCATAACTTCCAAAATTTACCTTTATATGTAGTGACCAATATATAATTCAAAAGGTATTATTTTGTACTTTATGACAGAGACCATACTTCAAAGTCTTCGAAAATGGACTTATCGGTTTTTGCAAACAAACTCGTCATATATATATATATATATATATATATCATATATGTAAATATATATATATATATATATCATATATGTAAATATATATATATGTCAATATATATATATATATATATCATATATGTCAATATATATATACCTTTTTTCGGTCAATTTCATATTTTTGTCATTCAAATTCAATTAGGTGCATTCAAATTCACACAGCGCACGCACGCGAAAGAATTCGGGCATTCAAATTCAGAATCCAAGCGATTAATTTCATTTATGGGCGTTCTAGTTCGTTTTCGTGAAATCAAATTCACGCTTACAATGGGCGTTCAATTTCCACTTATTGCGAGCATTGCATTTCCTACTCCTGCATTTAAATTCACACAATAGTCATGCGTTAGTCCCGATGATCTTGTGTGGAGCGTTCAATTTCCATATTTTCAGACGATCAAGTTCCTTCTTCGTGCACTCAATTTAACGAGGAGAGTGATGGAGTAGACTTTTTAAGAAAGGAGAAAGGGTATAGAGAACCCAGGAAGGCTTGCATGCAGTGAAATTATGATTGGAGTAAAGGTTTTACGTTGATCAGGGTTGATTAATGTTTTTTTTTTTCATCTCAATAAGTATTAAATTGTAAGGTCCATTCAGCAGTGCATCCAAACAACAAAACGACATTCTAATCATATCCATTAATGATACTGCATGCTGACAACGTCCCAACACTAACCACACAATGGCAATGCATAGATTTAAATGCAAATTGACACAAAATGACCTCCATAGTCCCGCAAAAGTACATCAATAAGATAGCAATAAACAACAGACAAGAGGTATACAATGTTCATGTTATCAGTATCAAGGTAGCCAAAATTGTCTTATTTTTTTCCGAAATTGTCAATCAACCTTCCCTATCATGCACGTCTGTAGGTCTATATACATTGCCTTTTGTGCCTGTATATTCCTTGTCGTGAATCCCGAGAACAAATTCTATAATGAACAGGAAGACATATACTGCAAAATAAATAATCTTCATCATAAATCCCAATATATTCAAAGCTAAATGAAAAAGACACACATACACAGCCCCAAACTCAACTAAATTCAGGACTTCTGTCAAATTGAATGCAGTTATTTGGAACATGGTTGTCTATTTACGAATTTGAATGACCGACAAGATTCCGTCACCAGCTTGAGATGGATTTGAATGCTCATTGCTGAAATACGTGCTCCTCTATTAAATTTGAATGCTCCGACAGTGAATTTGAATGCTGCGATAGTGAATGACCAGATTTTGAATTTGATTGTTGATTCAGTTATGCGAGCGAGGAATGCGTGAAATTGAATGCTCGGAATAGAAACTTGGATGACGTATGAAATTGACTGGGAAAACCTTCATTGTTAATGGTGTTATTTCTGTTGCAAAAGAGTTTTACTCTCATTCGCTTTCTTTCTCGTTTCTTCCTAATCAATCATCTCCTATTTCCTCTGACTTCCAACAATCCTTTTCAGGACTAACACAATGTCATAGTGAACGGCAAACCCAGTACCCGTTATCAACACCACCATGCAAACCTCCTCCTTCAAAGATCATCTGTCAAAGCACACATAAATAAGCACGCACACACACACACGCACACACACACACACACACACACGCATAATTATATATATATATATATATATATATATATATATATATATGAAGAGTTTGTTCGCAAAAACCGATAAGTCCATTATTGAAGATTTTGAAATACGGTCACTGTCACAAAGTACAAAATGATACCTTTAATGATAAATGCTCACTAAAGGTACATTTTTGAAGTCATGGGTAAAAGAAGCAAAAAATTTCGTATTATTCTCTTTATTTCACTTGAACTTTAATCGCAAATATCTCCATTTGCCAAATATGGACTTATCGGTTTTTGCGAACAAACTCTTCATATATATATATATATATATATATACACACACACACATTCTCTCATTAATGCAAATTATCATTATGAATCCTTAAAGAAAATAGACCAGCACCTGTTCGCGGTAGGTAGCCCGGATGTTTGATTTGGAGATACCTCCTAACAAAGAGAAATAGGATGAAAAGACCAACAGGCACACCAATGCTGAGTCCGATGATGAGACCAGAATCAACACGCTTTCCTGAAATTTGATATAGACACAAATGAAACACGCTTTATCAATATCAATATTAATCCATTTAGATGACAGGAAAATAAACGCATATGAATACTTTACATAAAACATTAACTTTTAATGTCTGTGTATGACTGTAAGTGTGTATGTTTATGCTTCATAGTGCCAACGAAGTGGGTGATTATATATTATTTTGTTGACAGAATACAGGGCTGCCAACATTGAGTGAGAGTTTGACGTGAGACACTGCGGGGGAGCGGAGCGACCTCCTAGCTAGCGAGCCATACGTGTACTGTAATTTGCCAAAAGTACAAGCTTCGCTCACGTGGTATAGGTAGAAACCAATCGCAATCCAACAGCTCGTCTTTGCGCGCGAACCGAAAACGATTATTATTGGTTATAAGCTTTACACCCGCGCTGGAAAATCTCGAAATTTGGGGCTTGGGCATATCGATTTTCGGAATATCGGAGAATTTAGAGATATATTTATTTGTGTAGTCATGTACATTCCATTTTGGGGGTTTAGCGTGAGATTTCGTTTCAATCATCAGAGTGAGACAGTCAAAGTTGGTTGAATTGCGTGAGTCTCACGCTCAATGCATGAGAGTTGGCAGCCCTGCAGAATAAATTATTCAAAGGACACACTTCTAAATGAGTCATCTTACGAGACTGACACAAACTAGTCATACGGCTAACTAGCTCGATATTGATGAAGGTTGAGTCATACAGCTCACGAGTCATACAGCGTGTCAGCTTGACATTAGGTTAGAAGGTCCATCAGTCCGACACTAGCAAACAAGAGCTATACGAGTCTTACACTAAGCAAAGAGAGAGAGAGAGAGAGAGAGAGAGAGAAAAAAAAAACCGCCTCATTAGACCAACACTGCATGCAAGCATTAAGCCAAGCGGTGTGATGAGTGTCGGACTCATGGGCCGTTTTTTTTTTTTTTTTACTCATGGGCCTTACTTTGGTAGACTTTATTGCCCGAATTCACAAAGGTGATACAAATGAAACCATGGTTTAAACCATGGACAAAAACCATGGAGCTCCAAGTGTTGCATGGAATATTTCGTTACGAAGTCAGTCATTTTGTTGATGAAATGCTTGTTTCGGAACGAAATTACAATATTTTGTAACTAAATGAACATTTCGGGCAAAAAAAAATGCTGAAAACTGCTTATCCAATAAAGGCGAGCCAATGGAGTAAAATGGAGTCAAAAGGGGCCTGAGCTTTCGATCCTAGCAGAATCTTCGTCAGAGGCAAAATGACAAACAAGCAGGGAAAGCAATCACATATAAGGACTTCACACAAGAACAGACAGGGACAGGCTGGGTACACAGAACAAAGAAAACAAAGGAGAGGGTGGGAGGTCATGGGCAAGGAGCCCGACGAGTAAAGAGAGGGGGATTAGAGCAGGAGGGTGGACAGACAAAGGGCAGAGGAGAGTGGACAGACAAAAGGCAGAGGAGGGTCAGTGCTGATCAAGAGGATCAAGGGGGCAACCAAGGAAGGAAAAGGATGAATAGGGAGGCAACATCAAAGAAGATAAGGAACACCAGAGGGATAAAGAAAGGGAAAGAGTGAAAAAGGCAACAGCAAGGGGAAGGGGGGGGGGGGGGCTGAGCAAACAGTGAACCCTGAAGGGAGTACCAGGAAGAGGCAGCAAAAGGAAGTAATCAAACATAAAAAGTGTATATACACACACAGTAATGATAATGACAAATGAAATAACAGTAATGAAAAAGATATTGATAAAAGAAATGAAATGAAACACATATGAAAAAAGGGGGAGAGAAAATTGTATACATTGTATGTAGATGAGCAGGCAAGGCATAGTAAGCACAAGTATGTATAAACCAACAAAACCAAGTGTGTGTATGTTTAGGTAGAAATGGGCTGTATAAAGGAGACTCGGACTAGAGGAAGGAAGTAATAGGGAATAAACGGGTCTGCAAATGGAAAAAGCGCAAGGAAAGAACAGAATGAAATTCAAAAATGAAAAAGAGAAAAACAATGGTAATAATAATAAAAAGAAATAAAAGGTGGTTAGTCATTTCCCTCCTGGATGTTGAGGCCATGGGGTTGGATGGTGTGAAGACGTCTCATCCAGAGCTTCTCTCTGCTGGTTCTGACTGTGTCTGGACGAGTGCCTAAAGATTCAATGCCCTGTAGAGTCATATCAGTGATGGAATGATCGGGTAGATTGAAATGGTGGCCCACTGGAGTGTCGAGCTTGGCTGTGTTGACAGTAGATCTGTGTCCATAGAAGCGTCTTTTGAGTGTTGTCTTGGTTTCCCCAACATACTGGATTCTACAAACTCTGCAAGTGATGAGATACACGACATTAGTGGTAGTACAAGTGATGTTTCCCTTCGTGTGGTGAGAGAGGCCGGTAGAGTTGCTGGTGAAAGAGTCACTCTCGTGGATGTGTATGCTACAAATGATGCACCTACTGGCTGAACATTTGAATGTGCCATGCTGTAAAGGAGAAGAATTGTCAGTGAGGGAGGGTACTTCAGCACGGACGATGAGATCCTTGAGGTTGTGGGGGCGTCGGTATGCCAGGATGGGAGTATCTGGGACGGCCTGTAAGAGACGATCAGAGGTATGAAGGATATGGTGGTTATCACGAAGGATATTGTGGAGAGAGGGTAGATTGGGATGGAAGGTGGTCACGAGGGGTATTCTGTCAGTGATGTCCTGCTTGTTGGTTTTCGGTTTGAGAACTTCAGATCTGGGGAGAGAACGAACTTTGTTGATGGCTTGTTGAAGTCTCCTGGTACCGTAGCCCCTGGCTGCGAGATGTCTCTTCAGGTTCCTGGCATGGAAAGAAAACTCAGAATCCTCAGAGCAGATACGGCAAGGTCTGAGGGCTTGACTGTAGGGGATACTGGTTTTGCAGTGGCGGGGATGGCAGCTGGCTGAGTGAAGGTACTGATGGGTATCTGTGGGTTTAGTGTAGAGAGTGGTGGTGACATGGTTAGACTCCTTCCTAACGGTGACATCAAGGAAGTTGGTCTCTTCTTGGGAGAAATCAGAAGTGAATTTGATGGTTCTGTGGAAAGAATTGATATGGTCAATGAAAGTATGGAGGCTTTCTTCCTCCCTCGTCCAGATGAAGAAGATGTCATCGATGTAGCGCCACCAAATCCATGGACGACAGGGGGCTGAATCTAACATCTACTGCTCTAGCTTGGTCATGAAGAGACAGACGAAGGAGGGAGCCATCCTGGTACCCATAGCTGTGCCAGATACCTGTAGGTAGCCTTGTCCATGAATGTGAAGTTGTTTTTCGTCAGTACATGTGACATGAGGGATTTGATGTGAGATATGGGGGGGGGGGTGGAATAGCCGCTGCAAGTCAAAGCCTCACAGGAGGCTAGAATACCTTCATCGTGGGGAATGTTGGTGTAGAGAGAGGAGACGTCGAAAGTACCGATGATTGCTGTCTCGGGTATCTGGTCCTTGATGTCATCGAGTTTCCTGAGAAAGTCTGGTGTGTCATGAATGTAGGAGGGTGCGAGTGAGACAAGAGGTTTAATGTGGTGATCAACAAAGAGGGAGATGTTCTCTGTTGGGGAACCATTTCCAGAGAGGATGGGACGACCGGGATTACCAGGTTTGTGGATCTTGGGGAGGAGATAGAATCGGGCAGGTTTGGCATTAACGGGGGAGAGAAATTTGTGAGCCTTCTTGGTGAGGTGTTCATGTTCCTTCATGTCATCGAGTGTCGACTGGATCTGTTGGGAGAAATTATTGGTGGGATCAAAGTCAAGAGGTGTGTAGTGGGAAGGATTGCGGAGATGTTTCATGGCTTCATCGATGTACTGCTGGCGGTCCATTACTACAACAGCTGATCCTTTGTCTGCGGGCTTGATGATGATGTCCGACCTGTTTTTGAGAGATGAGAGAGCCTGGCGTTCTTCCTTTGGGAGATTGTCATGTGATGCAATGTCGAGGGTATCTGCGGAGTGGACTTGAGATGAGACAGCTTCGATGTACGTTTCCAGGGAGGGAACTCTATTCTTAGGGGGAATCCATGAGCTTTTTTGATGAAAGGGCTCAGGAGCAGAAGGGGGTTCATCAAGAAAAAACTCTTTGAGGCGTAACCTGCGGTAGAAAGTAGAGAGGTCTTGGCTGCGTGCTATCTGATCAACCTTGGGTGGAGTGGGGCAAAACTTGAGACCTTTTGAGAGAAGAGACGTTTCTGCTTGAGAAAGGGGAGAAGAAGAAAGGTTAACGACAGAAGTGGAGGATACATCAGTGGGTGTGGTGTGTCGCCTGAATCTGTTAGACCCTTGACGTTTCTTCGTGATGTTGCCTATTTTCTTGTTCCTGCGAGCGGTGAGGTCAGACACATGTTTTGAGAGACAAGATTCAATTTCATCATTGTATTTGAGCCATTGGGTGTCGGTGCAGCAAGAGCGAAGTTCACTCTCCAGTCTGTCGATGTCAGCTGAAAAGGAAGTGAGAGAGGCGGCACACTGTTCAGAGAGAATGTTAATCAAACGGATGGAAGCTCCATGTAGAGTCTGGATTCAGCGTTTCCGTAGTTCAGGCGAGAGTGTTCCAAGAGCTGGAGTGCAGTGGAGTTGGAGGCCCGTTGGTATCATGCGGTTAAGGGAGTAGAATCTGTAATTATCCAGGTGAAATGAGAATCTGAGGGCCTTGAGCTTGGTTTTCCTCAGTTGATGAAAAAGAGGCAGATGGTTAGCCATGGTAGGCAGGGGACAGAGAAGAACAATGACAGCCAAACAAGGGAAGGAGAAATACATAACCTGTCAGAATTGAGGGAAATTAAAAAAAGGGAGCAAGATAGACCTGTAAGGCGAATAAATCAAAGGGAAAAGGGCAAGTACAGTCGGTCAATGTACAGCTACGCCAACCTGTGCTAAGCAGAAATGTGAGTGAAGAGAAATGATAAAGGGAAATGATACGAGATCAGAGATAAAGGCACGGAACTGAAGAGAAAAGTAACAGAAACGGAGACAAACACCTAAGAAAGAAAGAAATACGATACAAACAAACAAATGCAATACTGTGGAAACAAGGATACAAATTTCGTTAACGAAATTCGTTAACGAAACGGTCATTTTGTCGACGAAATTACCAATTTCGTAACGAAATATTCCGTGCGACACTTGGCGTTCCATGGTTTTTGTCTATGGTTTAAACCACTGTTTCATTTGTACCACCTTCGTGAATTCGGGCCCAAGACTCGTGGGCTGTATAACTTGTTATTGTCGGACTTGTGACGCGTACCCCATGTCAATAGTCGTAAGGTTTTTTTCTTCTTCGTCTTTTTTTTTCATTGAAATTGGTGAACATTTCTCTTGTATTCTTCTTTTAATAGAAACTTTTTTTTTCATGGCATGATGATTTCTTTCCTCTCTATATACATAATAATTGAGCGAATTATACTTCTCCTTGACCAATGTAAATCAGAAAGTAGGTTTAATTAATATCAATGGTATAGCAGTTATTATTGAGAAACAGAATTAACAACATTTTGTGATACCTGTTACAGGCAGAACGGTGATTTCTCGGGTCGACGTTCCATTCAGAGAGTCACCGATAGCCATACACATGAACGTTTGCTCTGTCCCATGTTTAGCTGATACAGTGATTGTCTCGAACCTCTCGTATGTGCCGTCAGAAAGGGTGCTCTGTTTTGAAGCCAAGGAATTCAGTCTCTTTCCCGACTCATCGGTCCATAACATAGACACGTTAGGTTTGAATCCACTTACGACACACGTGAGGGCAAAATCATTGGTGTTAGATGGAGATTGGTATGTGCATTGGCTGTGACGAGATTGACTTCTATCAGCACATTCCTCAATCGTATGTCCTGACGCAATTGCTAGGAAAATAAGATAATCATTCTGAAATGACATACGTATCCTAATCTTTACACGGCAACTTGTACGATTTTCGCGGACTTGATATTTTGCTTTTGCTTTTCTTTTGCTTTTTTTCAAGTGTGTTTCTCACACATGATTTGCCATGTTACAAGTGACACCACAACCTGAAGAATGCTCAGATAAAGAAATATACGAAAAACGGATGATAACACAAAATAAACAAAAATCACGTGTTAATAAGGATGATTACTACTATATAGGATTATGATCTTAATATCAAAATGACTGTTGATATATCTATAAATTCATAGATAATAAGATAAACGCAAAAAAAAAAAGTGTTACAAAAAGAAACGAAAACTGAAAAGCCATTATTCATATGGCATATAAAAGCTATAAAAAAGGGGGCGGAAAATGTTTCTGTTGCCACTTCTGGGTTATTCAGCTGACAGGAAAAAAAAAAGGCTCCCCGTGCATTTCCCCGTTTTTCTTGCTGCTTACGGGTTTCATCGGCTGTCAGAATATAATATGTCTACCTTAAGAAAAAACTTTGTTTACCCTAGAAAACACCGTCATCAAAATCTTACTTCTTTAAACTTGATGGTTGCTATGCTGACACCTTTGTAGACATTGCTGTTTCATAAAAAACAATGAAACTTATACTGTACGGTGTATCAAAATATGATAAATGACTAATTTATACAGAAAGTTCCAACACTGACTCTTCACAGTCTACGTGTATTCTGTTTTAAGGCATAAACGGTACTGCCTGATAGGATAGTTGATATGGCTTCACAATGTGGAAATGTGAAAGAAAATGAAGTCAAGGTCCATTTGCAAAGTATTTGATATACCATTCTTCCTCTCTGACAGAAAATAACGAATTACGTTATTTTTCTTTTACCAAGTTGTCCCTACTACCATGACCTATCTGTTTGCTGTGAAATTTCTAACAGGAAAAAGTCTCAGATATGTCATTGTAGCAGTTCAATAAATAGAGTAATGCTTTGTCTAAAACAAACATATGGACGATTTTAGAGTGTGCTTGTGGGATTTTGAAAAATGCTGTGACTTACAACGTTAAAAACACCTGCCCGAGTATACTTGGGACTTGTCCTCAACGGGTTAATATACCGTAAGTGTCAAGTTGTATTTCTTTTACGTGCAAAGGTTTGATTGAAATCAGACTCAGTTCCTCCTCATCCCCAATAATTACTCTCGGAGTTTGTTGTATTGCTACCATAAATCATGCTAATATGAGTCAATGTGACTCTACATGATCGACGATTTTGATAATGACATATTGTTCTTTCGTCGCTTCTTTTTCAAGCTAGCTTGCGAGTCTAAAAATTCTTTTTATATCCAACATAATTCATAACAATTTTCTCTTTCTCTCACTCTTTAATGACATGAATAAACACAGATGTTACTTACAGCTAATCGTCATGATAGTGGAACTGTCAAATATTTGGTCATTCTTCAGCAGCACCTGACAATAGTAACGACCCTCATCTGCCACCTCCATGTCGCTGATGACGAGGCTAAAGTTCTTGTCGATGTCGAACCGCTCCTCCAGGCTCTTAAAATTTCCATCGAAGTATTCAGCCTTAGGCGTCTTCTGGTCCGGATGTAAAATGCTCGCCTTATACCAGGACACTGCAAAAGGCTCCTCCTGGATGTCACACCACAATATGATGTCTTCTCCTTTCCATCCTTGAACGGTGGGAGCAGTGACTACCACTGAGTCTAAACGGGGGAAATATGAGTTTGCCTTATTTTATGCATGCATTACACTTCGTACACTTCCGATTTTAGCCTTCTTGTGTGCATGGTGCCCGTCTTCCTATCCCTTTTTTTCCGGGGTAGGAGGGGGCAGCAGCAAGAGAAAATAACTATTACTATTGTTGCTGTTGTTGTTGTTGTTGTTGTTGTTGTTGTAGATGACATTGTCGTCATTATTGGAGTTATTTTTATTATTATTTTCGTTATTTTGATCAGTATTATCTTTGTAATTATCTAGGCACGCTATTGTCTTGTACTAGCGAAATTTTTTTCACTTAATTTCCTTTTCATGCTTTCATGTATGATATTGTGTGACCGTGCATCACAGAACCACCATAAAGGCGCACGCACTGATCTTGTGTGAGGACTGTAAATAGATAAGATTGGTCAACCTATCAATTCGTGAGTTTTTCATGTTTCTGAAAAAGCAAGTCTTCTACATTATTTTAAAGTTTGGGAACATCAAAAAGTCAGGAAATTGTGTTGTAAGGGTTTTTCTAGAACACTTTTTTTTAAAGGAAAATGATGTGATAAGGTGTGTTTGTAGAGTCCCTTTTTATTCTTTTGAAATATGTGAACTTACTTTTCACTCTCAACTTTATTAACTTCAGAGAGGATGATGCTACTGCATGGAAGTTGGCATCTATCATGGACAGAATGTGTTGATAAGAGCATGCTCGATTATAGCTTAATCTGATAATCCCTTCATTGCAGTTGTTTCTGTGGTTTTCATCCTGTTTTTGTGTGTGTTTATTTATGTATGTATTTATTTATTTATCTATTTATTTATTTATTTATTCATTTATTTACTTATTCATTTGTATTTTCGTTTGCTTATTTGTTTGTTTTCTTATGTCCCATTCATCGCACAGCACGGTTTCGTATGGATTCAACGGCTGAATAGACCCTGTACTTCAGAGCCTGTCTTCTTAGTTCACACTTTTCCGAAAAATGTGCTTTCTTTCCTGTATTAGGGTTGGTTATGCAAGTTATGAGAGTCCATTTGAATTGACTTGAACATCATTTTAAAGCTTAACGTCTGCTTTTTCAGAATCTTCTCTTAACTAAAAATCTATATCTGGCGACGTTTTGTTGTGATGCAAGGTCACATAATTATGTAAAGTCTATACAGATGAGCATTTTTCTCCATACTTAATTCAAATTATAAAAAAATAGATGATTTGAGCCTTGTTTCTATATTTACTATATTACTAAAGATAACATTTATTTGAAACAATGGAAAATAATGGGTAATCATACCTCCAATCACAATAACTGACCTTGTCCTTATGAACATTAAATGAAAATTGTTTTCTTCTCGCCATATCTTTTAGATGATCATAAAAAAGTTGAATGATACGCCACAAATAAAAGGACATCTAGGCACATTGTCATGTTATGATTCTTCGCTTGCATGATTTGAACTCAACCAAAAGTATCGTCAATGAAGATTCAAAATATTGTACAGAAAAAAAAAAATTGATGTTAGTGATATTGTGACAGGAATCCTAATTAAAGTCATTGACGTCGTCATCTCCGTGAAAACACCACAAATGTTTACCTAAAAATCATTGAATAACTCTATCCTTTTCCTTTCCCTTATATGGGCAGCTAGCTATGGAATAATGTGAGGGTGATACAACGAGACCGATACCCACGAATCATTCATCCCAGGAGTTCGACATTAAAAACAGATCCCCGAGTCGTGGTACATTTCACGAATCATACAGCCCATGAGTTTGACACTATAATAGGTAAAAACAGCCCACGAGTTCGACAGATACAACACGTGGTTTAACGTGTCGTTCTCATGGACCTTGTATGCTGAATGTCGAACTCATTGGGCTATATGACTCGTGAGCTCTATGACTCGTAGGTGTAAGTCTCGTGACGTGCACCCATATAATACCCCTTCAAGGATAGTCTCTCTTCCCACTTTCTTAGGCACCAAACGTGGCAAACTCTGAATAGACTGCTGTGAGCTTTTCTCTAGGACTGATCTGGTGAAGCAATGAAGGAAACACACCCATTGTTCAAGTTGAATTTTGTACGTTTAAATGCTCGGTCACAAATGCCTTGACTAACTGCTACGAACGTCGTACGAACCATATTTAGACGATTTGTAAGGTCTTTTTAAGTAGGCCGTACGAAACCAGCGTTCGTAGACCGTTCGTAGACCATTCGTAAGTTCGTATCCTGGTCGATGGTCTTGGCAAAGATTTTTTTTTAACTTCTTACGAGACCTCTCTTCGTAAGGCGGCCGTACGAATGTCGTACAAACGTCGTAAGAACAACGCAAGATTTTGTAGGGTTGAGAGACAATTCTAGATAGATTAAATTCTTACAATGATTGTAAGAACGCCTGAAGTCGTTCAAGCCGTGGTCACAACTCGCCGTACTTGCAAGTGCGTGCTGTCTACTTGCAAAAACGTGGGCAAAATTTGGGGATCCGTACGTTGTAAGTACCGCCTCAGTACAGATTTTGGAGCACGCAGACACGCCGTAGCACTTTTAGGACACGAGGAACTTTCGCTGCGTTCGGGCTACGGATTCACCCTAAGTGCGGGCAACGTACGTGCCCTCTACAGCGAACGTGCGTACAACGCACTGACTCCGTGCGTCTTTTAAAATTTTCCCACCGTCACTTGCTCGACGGACGGCGCACGTAGCACGTACGTGTTGAGCACGTAATAAGTGCGCAGCCCGTGCTTATTCGACACGTTTGTATGAGTTCAACTGTTCAATAGAGCACGCAGACCGTACCGTACCGCAAGTTGTGCGCAGTGATTTCTGCAATGTACACGAGCCGAGCCGACGGACGAGTACCATCATTTCGTCTCCAAGATGTCCTGATGTTGGCAATTATATATTCATACTGTTCTATTTCACCTACTGGGCAGAAATGCCCTGTAAGGATTATGGGATCGAAAAAAAAAATCACATTACACAGAAAAATGATTGTTATATCACTAGAAAAGGCTTTCAAAAATCTTTCGAATTGTGTCACAAACCAAAATGTCATGTTATAGGACCCTTCTGATTGGTAGGCGATGAGTAATGACCATGGTTATTTAAAATAATATATAATATAATACATATAATCTTATATACACTTGTATCATATAATGCGGCACATAAGACACAGTAAAAAACTGCTTGAAGAAGTAAAGCATATAGAAATCTTGAGCTCTGAGTGGTCAGTACATGACGTGACCAGGTTTTTGGAGTTTTGAAAAATTGTTACATTCAAGACCTGCACAAGCGTGGTTAAAAGGCATTGACCATCATTGTGTATGCAGAACAGTGATAAAGTCAGTACCATTCTCTGAAATTGAGAATGTGTATATTTTGAAATTAAGCAAGGGAGAATTTTCTATGACAGTATTACCTTATTTAGGGCCTTAATTGCAAACGTGACACCTTCAGACTCAGATACTGCAAAACCATAGGCCTACATTCATTGTTCTAGTAATATGCTGATAAATAAAGCTCAAAATGCCTCCATGGCTGAAATGCTAACACCTCTGAAACTGGGTATAAAGATGGCAGACTTCATAACAGCAAATCATATGCATCTCACCTCCAGCGCCAATGTGTTAGGATGTTTCAACCAAAATAATGTTATACAATGTCATTGTATACCTGATATTGACAGTAGCCTATTAGCCTACATCTGGTATACAATGCCATTTTGTACGTGATGTAACCTATGTCCTATACCTGATATAGCCTTTTAACCCTTTCTCTGTCAGTGAGTCAAATATGCACATATTTCACATATTTCATTTAGTTCATTTATTTCAACCTCATTTTCTTTCAACAAAATATAAAAAACCTATAGACATGAAATGAATATGACACACAGAAGGTTAAACTACCATTTACACGTATGGAGAAGACGTATGATTATACATCTGAAGAACCTCGGAAGGTGGTCCTATAATTAGGCCTACCCCTAGCATCTGACGGGGAAAAAAATCATCGCACTTGCACGCACTTACAACATGCGACAGAGTAGGGACACCGCACGTGAGCAGCACGTGTTATTTTACAGCCTCCGCAACAGAACGTGGCAATCGCACGCAGATTGTAAGTTGTAAGCACGTACAACTCACTTACCACTTGCACAACGTACGATGCACGTAACCCCTCATGGCCAGGCGTGGCGTGCGGGCCACGTACTTACAACCTGCGCAACCGTGCGAGTGTCGTGCGTTGACGTACTTCCTCCCTGCGCTCGTCACTTCCTCCCCACGTTTTTAGAAAAAACGTGAATGCCGTGGCATCCGCCAAGAACGTAAGGTTCGTACAAATGCCTTATGAGCAGGCGTTCTTACGATCAACTCTTCGAGTTTGTAAGCCGTGGTCACAACTCGCCGTACTTGCAAGTGCGTGCTGTCTACTTACAAAAACGTGGGCAAAATGTGGGGATCCGTACGTAGTAAGTACCGCCTCCGCACGAATTTTCGAGCACGCAGACACGCCGTAGCACTTTTAGGACCCGAGGAACTTTCGCTGCGTTCGGGCTACGGATTCACCCTAAGTGCGGGCAACATACGAGCACTCTACAGCGAACGTGCGTACAACGCACTGACTCCGTGTGTTTTTTTTTTAATTTTCCCACCGTCACTTGCTGGGCTGACGGCACACGTAGCACGTACGTGTTGAGCACGTAATAAGTGCGCAGCCCGTGCTTATTCGACACTTCCTGAGTTCAACTGTTCGATAGAGCACGCAGACCGTACCGAACTTGCCGAATAAGCACCTGCTCCGCACTTAAAGGTACTAGCCCACATTTGCAAACCTGCAGCAATTGGTCTCATAGTTAGCATGGAGTTTGGGTATGATTGCAGTAACACCTGTGCAAAATTTCGTTCCAATTAGTCCATTACTTTCATAAAAATAAATGAAAATGCACCGTATGCATGCGTATAACGCTCGCTAGCTCCGGTCCACGTACGTACAACTTGCATGCGATACATGTGGAAGTTACATGTACGTACTAGTAGCTAGCCCCGGAGACCGCGCCGCAAGGCGCGGTCCTGGCGGCTACCTCGCAGCTGAGCGGGAGCAAAAATCACTGCCACATTCACGGCGACTTCACAAATAAAGCACGTACGGCTAAATTTCTATCATAAACACAGTGACAATTAATACATTACCTTTTCGACTTGGTTTTTCTCACCCATTTATCTAGAAACTGCAAATTTTTCTACATTTTTTTAGGAGTAACAAGCGGCCTGCCCTAGTGCAACAGTGGAGAGACTTGCTGCTATATCCATTAGTACGCATTACGCATGCTCTCAATGCACAGAACTGCATGCATGCTGTGCGCCTGTGCAAGTGATTGTGAGTTTCAGTGAGCATCGGTGAGCTGAAGATATTCGCGTTATAAGACAGCATTTTCTGCATCATAAGCAATGAAATGCATCAAACAGTCGCCGAAATTAATCATTTAGGTTTAATCGACCCATGTAAGTATTCCTAGCAGTTTTTGTTGAAAAATTAAGGAAATATAGCGCCGAAACGGCACCCGTTTTGTACAACTCCTCGATCTGAATGCGAAAACGGCACAGCCCCAACGCTGCACGTTGGGGCTGGTCGCAGTATACGTAGCTAGCCCGCGCTCGTAATTCGATTTTGGGTCGGGTTGACCCGGTTTGAAAATTGATTTTAAAACGATGATTTTCTCTCTTTTATCGAATGGTATAGATAAAGAGCAACAGGTGAGGTATGTTACTGTTATAACTTGTACTTGAAGTCATATTGCACCTGTTTTATGCAGTTTTGATTTTCGTGGGTTTGCAAATGTGGGCTAGTACCTTTAAAACGCAAGTTGTGCGCAGTGATCTCTGCAAGGTACACGAACCGAGCCGACGGACGAGTATCATCATTTTCGTCTCCAAGATGTCATGATGATGGCAATTATATATTCATACTGTTCTATTTCACCTACCGGGCAGAAATTCCCTGTAAGGATTATAGGATCGAAAAAATCGCATACACAGTAAAATGATTGTTATGTCATTTGAAAGGGCTTTCAAAACTCTTTCGAATTGTGTCACAAACCAAAATGATTACGTTATTGGACCCTTCTGCCTGGTAGGCGATTAGTAATATATATATATATATATATATATATATATATATATAATATATATATATATATGTATACATATATACACACACTTGTATAGGCCTACACTTGTACCATATTTTGTGGCACATAAGACAAAGTAAAAAACTTCTTGAAGAAGCAAAACATATAGAAATCTTGAGCTCTGAATGGTCAATGCATGAAGTGACAAGATTTTAGGAGTTTTGAAAAAAAATACATTTAAAGGGGGAGTCTTTTAATTCGGACATTGGGGCTATATAGAAGGTATTTGAGCTCACTAACACGATTCTGGCGTTTTTATCCACCAAAAATTGCTCAGTAACAAGAAATCGCTCAAAATGTTCACTGATTTGGGAACGCCCCCCAAAATTGGCAGCTGATTGGCTTATGCGATTTGACGTATGAGGGGGTAGACCCCGCGAAGCCACCGAGTTCGTCTAATGCGTTGGCAATGTAAAATGAGTGAAACTTTATCTATTTTTAAATCAAGATTTAACCAGTTCTGACAATCTTTGCGTCCCAAAAGTGATTTGAATATGTTGTTTAGACATTTTAGTAGAGGCCCAGTGACGCCACTGACTTTTTTTTTGAACACTTTACCCATGATAATTGCCTTTTTGGATCCGGTTTACGTTTGGAAAAAAACTAGATATTTTCTGCGAGAGAAAAAGACAAGTAGACGTACAGACAGCCGCTTTACTGCTGACCGTACATTGTGACTCTGTGTGTGTGCATGGATGATAACAAATTTCAACTGGAGACTGGATGGCACTCTAATTTTTACGATAACAGCATACCTTGCTAGCTTCGCGGATCGCGTTGCATTAGCTTTATACACGGTAAACAAGCTGGTAGCAGTACGTGGTCAACAAGACAGTGTTCTCAATATGGATTCAGACCTGGATTCGCCTTTCTGGCTGCTACCCCCACCGAGATGATGAAGGCGAAGGTAAAGCAGCCCCTCGTCAGCTCCAGCTCCAGCCCCAGGCAACCCTAAATCTAATCTGTATTGAGTTCATCCCGCCCGTAGCCGTACCGTTCTGGAGTATATGAACCCGACTCTTCACCTCCCGCCCCCGGGGCAGTGGCCCGTGAGGATGCTGCTCGAGGAACAAGGTGATGGCAACGAGCCCGCGACGAGGTTGGGACTTGAGAGATAATAATTGGTAACTATCATTAGTATCAAGTACACTGAGAGTCTAGATAGTTCACTCTAACGTTAGGCTTAACGTTAATTCTTACAGAATGCAGGTCGATTGGGGTCGGAAAAATCAAAACAGAATTTTGTTTACAATACAACATGAACGTGAAACTGGAGTGGAAGAGGGACGTCGGTAAACGACGGTATGAATTGAAAGGCTATGCACTGAGCTGGCGAGGCAGATGTCATACTTGAGCTCTCATATCTCTCGATCTCATTCATAATGTCACAAGGACAAACTGATTTTTCAGATCCCGATTTTTTTTCCGCATTTAACAGTATTTTACTTGAGTCCTGGTATAAACTTTTGATGTAATTCATAGTACTGTACCTGTGTACGCATGTACCCGGTATATAAGGAGGTCATTTCTCTGGCCCCAAGGACCTTCCTATCATGAGGTAATCGACTGGTAAATTCCAACCAAGTTTGTTTCCACTAGGCCCTCCTACTACAGTTTCACATGTAAATTGCCGATCACGAGACAAGTTATGAAAGGATAAGTGAAAAACTGCTGTTTGCAATAAGGTACAAGTGTTTGCCGGCCATACCATAACTGCAATTTCACTTACCGTATGTGGCTAGGCTCAGCAGTGGTTTGAAGAGTCTGGTATAAGTGGTAACCTCTCTGGCAGTAGGGGTTCCTACAGGCCTAGTCATGAACGATATTTTGTTCACACTTGCCTAGAACTCAAACAATGATTTCACTAATGACTAATAGGCCTATAGTCTAAATCTCATTGTGTGACAGTGCAGTACTACTTCAAAACACCAACTAATAAACACAAAGAAGGAAATAGGAATGTGTTGTTCGTTATGTTTCTTCTTTTTTTTTCATTTTTTCTTTGTTTTCAGGTGCCTCTGTCGCAGCTGTGTTCCCACATGACCACTGCCAGGGAATCCATTTGCTGCAAAGAGACAGAGCACATAATGGACAAGATTGAGAATTACGTTACAACGAAAGACATTTCGATGCTCCAATACGCTGTATTATAGCACATCCAGGTTTCTCAACTTTGGGCCTCGATGAATGGGTGAAAGAAACTGGAAGCTACCAGGACACCCAACAGTAGGCCTATGGAGAAGGTGCTTGAACAAATGCTGCAGATAACAAGTGAGTTTGTTAGGCACATTTAATTCCCTATTTTATTTTCCAAATGTTGCAATAAAAATTAGGCTTTTTTCATATCCCTGATAATTTCCTAATGAATTTTATGGTGTCATTATACGATTCTACATATGAAAGATCCATTCACATTGTGTAATTTTATTCCTGTTCTCACGATTTCTAGAGTAACACTTATGTAATATATTATCAAATTTTAGTCCCTTTGCATTCCATTGCATTCCATTTCATTTCATTTTTGTTTCAATTTCAGGCAGTCAATACATGTTTTTATACATGTATTTTATCCTGCCATCATACAGTCGTCCCCAAAATAATGACTACCATACCCCATGGGTCCCATTTACATTGTCTAATTTAAATCCTATTCTCAAGATAAATTCCTAGATGAACACATGATGTCATATAATAGGAATTTCAAATTTTACTCCTTTTGCATTCCATTTTGTTTCACTTTTGTTTCAATATCAGGCGATCAAGACATGTTGCATACCGGTAACTGGTGAGATGATGCTGGACATTTCTGGGCCAAAATGTGAGAGTCCTACTGCCATCTTCTGCTGTTAGAAAAATCTGATAAACTCATCCATCAGAAATAGTGACAGGCTTTCATTTTGCATAGGTTGTAATAAGACTGTATATGCAGCACTGATATTGGGTGTAGAATGTGACAACTTGTCACATTGCGATCTGCTTAACGGGAATGTGGTCACAGTGTAGAAATGCATCAGATAAGTTTGTACATTGCGAAATGTCACATGTATACTTTGTCAGACACCTTGTCCATTACCGGTATGTTGGGTATACTGATGATATGCAGCGTCCAACACCAACTCATCAAGGCACACAGCTGAGAAACATGCTGTTGGACTTCAGCCTCTCTGTACAAATGATCTACAGTACATTGTATTTTATCGTAATTTATTGATGCATGTTCAGTGGAACCTCAATATTATAAGCAGTGATATAACAAACTGTAGTTATAACAAGATCTTGATATACAGGAGTGATATCTCTGGTCCCATAATGTACCTCATTATAACAAGATTCGACTGTATGTCAAATGCACTCTTGTCTCAATTCTTACTCTTACTATGCTCCCCCTCTCTCTTTTGTAATGTAGACCTACTGCATGTTTTAGCAATTGGAAAATGACACTTTCACAACCATACAACTGAAGGTAATTTTGATTGTGTAGAATTGACATGTTGAACAGCTATGTTGTCAATCATGGTCACAAAAAAACAAATAACGATCTAATACAATTAAGATGCTGTAGCCTTTCCGGCAATAGCTTCACAGCCTCTATTTAGAGAACAGGACCAAGTCTAGTTACGAACTCATTGAACTGGAATGTAGCTGGCTCATATAGTAGTATTCTGTCATGAACCAGTATTCATTTGTCAAACATTCCTTCCAGCTGATTACACCAATTATATTTTGTAAGCAAATGGAAAAAAAAAAGTGTGTCGTGTTTTCTATATGTAGTTGTAGCGGTTGTAGTAATACAGTACATGCAGTATAAATTCATCCTTATTAACAAAAAAAAGATTAGCTTCATACAGACACATGAAAATGCACAAACATACACATATGCACACACCCTCAGTACACTCATGCATATCAGATACAAACACGCACAAACACACACCAACATCAGACACGCATAGGATGAATATATCATTGATATATTTGCCCTATGTTTGTCTGATGTTCCCCCTCATGGAATGGATAGAAATATTCCCCTCATAGATATATGTACAGGTAAGATTTGTATGGCATTGTACATATGTATGCGATTTGCATGTTGGTGGGAGTGTTCAAGTGATGCCTGTTTGAAGGTGTTTGTGGGTATGTGTGTAGTATGGCAAAGGGTGTGTGTGTGTGTGTGTTGATGTGTGTATAGATAGGATACCAAAGAAAATTAGTAAAAGGGAGTGAGGAAAAGCAGGGGAGGGGTATTGTACTTACAGGAGTGAGATTGTAAAACCCTACCAGTGTGTTATCTCCATATCCTAATGTTGGAACAAAATGGGATTTATTCCACTGGATCAATGGCAGCTGGTCAGTCAAGCACGCATGAGTGACATCCACATTTGACATCAAATCATTCCGGAAGAGTTACCTTTTCCACATACATACTGTATATTTCATATCAATATTATGAGACATTCTCATGTAACATTGAATCAAAAGCTTTGTGATTTCTTCTTCACTATACAGAAATCTCTACAGAACTCAAATTTAGGATAAAAATAGTATACATGTATGTATTGCAAGTGTACATATATACAAAACAATTCAGGTGAGTGATGTTATTCAATCTTTCACACATTTAAAAATGTGTACAAATGTGTGAATGTATGTGAGCATATGTGCATGTGGGTGTTTGCTTGTGTGCACATTTTCAGAAGTACCTATCTGCATGAATAATTATGAATGTCTGAGTCTGAGTGACCTAGCAATTGTTCTTTCATAAGACCCCTGACACCATATTCATAAAAAAAAACAATGCTTAACTTTTAATGCTTGACTTCAATGATTATGTATGGAGAACTACATGTATAATAGAAATCAACAGAATAATTCCCCAACTACACTTAGCATCGCATTATGAATTCGGATTCTCCCTGTGGATGCATTCCAGGTCTCGGAACTTGAGTAACTGGGCCTAAGTCTGCTTAAACACAGATGAAGATTATGTAAAATGCTAATGCTTAGAACACATCTTGTTCTCCTTTTTCATAAATCTGTGAATCATATACCAAGAGTAAATTATTGCATTTCTTCTCAAAACTACATGTATATACATTTTTTTTCAATCCCTTTTGAGTGTGTTGTGTTCTATAATGCATGCACATCTGATTCTAAATTATCTTGTCAAAAATATCAATATTTGATCATAAGAGTGATGAGCTCTAATCTATAACAGCAAACATGCTATGATAAAACCATAGTAAGGGACAGCATTCATGTAGAAATCTTCTAAACTTACCATTTTAATACAACACTAAATATCTCTACAGAATAGTGTTAAGAATGCAAGCTCATCTGTCCATAAATATGGTCATTTATGCTTTAAATATCAACAAAAGAATACACAGTTTTCCTTTTGTATCCACATGACTCCTGTATTGCAAATGAATTATGATTTTGCTATTAAAAGGACAATATTCAATTGGCAAAGAAGTGGTCTTTGAAACACTATATCAAGTTGGCATCATATTGTTTGTGATGAAATGCTACATACATGTTATACAGACGGAATACAACAGTAACCAAGGTGATCTTATCTTGTCTTTAGATGATCACTCATGAATAGAGCGCATAAGAATGCTGGGTATGCATAACAAAATTTTGAGTGTTTGTATCCAACATCTGACAGAAGAACAGATGAAAAAATCATTCCACAAAAAATTTGTATCATATTGTACATAATATGAACTTCAATCTCAATTGCAAGGATTCCTGAAACCATCACATCATTTGTCAGGTGCAAATTGTCTCCTGTGATATTCAATAACTTCCTCCCTTGGATGACACACGATGGCACTCACAAGGGGAGGCGTTGAAGGCTGGCAGGATGCAGGAGTTTTGTCATCGTACTCCACAACAGCAGAAAGGACATCAACATGTGCTGTAGAAAATTCAACAGAAAGAAACAAAGGGACACACAAAATAGATGGAATTAAGATGTTTGCATTGGTTATTAGCAACAAAGTCCTTGAGGTGTCATGAACAGAAACCACCATTTTGATAATGACATTAAAAAAATCTTTGCAAATTCATATCAAAATTGGGGTTTGTCCTCCTCAATGCAAAGACTTGATTTGAGAATGCAAAAGTAGCCATTGGTCATGGAATGTGGAGTGTTGGTCTTCGGGAATGGAAAACTGACTGCCTCCCTTCTATGACTTCTGATTAGTGAAACAGGCATAAGACCTGCCCCTCCACCCCCCCCTAAAAAAAAGAGAAAATGTATATCTTGACCTTTTAAAATTGATCATTTTATGTGTACTCAGTGGTCAAGAAAGCCATGCTTCTACAAAGACAAACAAATAATAAAATGTGTAGTTGAAAAATTGTGCCATTCTAATATTTTTCTCTTCATTGTAATTGGTCTTGTAACGTGAATTCATTTTCTTCCAATATTGCATAAAATATCTACACCATTCTTTACGAACCTTCACACTAGAAGACCCAGCCTTGTATTTTGGCTTCACAATCTGGTAGAGCAGATCACCTGTTGCACCTCGAGCTTGCCTCCGGTCTGGATTTGTGTTGTACACTGTAATGCAATGCTGCCAGCTGAACCCTGTAATTAGTAATAGCATAGAGAGGATTGAATAAAAAAAAAATGTCTATGTAGGCCTGTAAGAACATGGTTAACTAGATGCATGTAGGAACTCTTGGGAGAAACAAATACTGTTAATCACAAATAATAACTGCCATTAGTACTTCCCCACATTCAACATTGTAACCAGGGCAAGTGAAATTGTAATGACGACAACTGAAAATAAACGACTGCAGAAAGTTCCTTGTCTGATTGGAAAGTGACATTTTTTTGTACATGTAAACTATGAAATCACATTACATTAGTCAACTAATATGGGAAACATTTTGGGACCTTTTAAAATTGATCATTTTATGTGTACTCAGTGGTCAAGAAAGCCATGCTTCTACAAAGACAAACAAATAATAAAAATAATGTGTAGTTGACAAATTGTGCCATTCTAATATTTTTCTCTTCATTGTAATTGGTCTTGTAACGTGAATTCATTTTCTTCCAATATTGCATAAAATATCTACGCCATTCTTTACGAACCTTCACACTAGAAGACCCAGCCTTGTATTTCGGCTTCACAATCTGGTAGAGCAGATCACCTGTTGCACCTCGAGCTTGCCTCCGGTCTGGATTTGTGTTGTACACTGTAATGCAATGCTGCCAGCTGAACCCTGTGGCTGTAATTAGTAATAGCCTAGAGAGGATTGAATAAAAAAAAATGTCTATGTAGGCCTGTAAGAACATGGTTAACTAGATGCATGTAGGAACTCTTGGGAGAAACAAATACTGTTAATCACAAGTAATAACTGCCATGAGTACTTCCCCACATTCAACATTGTAACCAGGGCAAGTGAAATTGTAATGACGACAACTGAAAATAAACGACTGCAGAAAGTTCGTTGTCTGATTGGAAAGTGACTTTTTTTTTGTACATGTAAACTATGAAATCACATTACATTAGTCAACTAATATATGGGAAACATTTTGGGGCAAGGAAAAAAAAAAGGATATTGAAGATTTCACTTGCCTAATGACAAATGGGGAAGTGAAGACAAACAATAATGCCCAGTCCTAGATCAATTCAATCTAATAATTTGTTTTGGAACATACCATCCAACCATTCGGTTACTACGTACAACTCTTTAGAGCTTTATTGGGGAAGCAAGGCAGTCCCACTCGAAACGCCAGACAGAGCTTATCAACCTATCTAAACCGTGAAACTGTTAGTAAATAATATGATACTAGTAGAATATTAGCAATAGGCCGAGGCCATAACCAGACGCCGTGCGAACCCCGTCCCGATTTATACAGCAACTGGGCTGTGTATAGATCTAGTTACGATACTCATACGATAGCTAGAGAGTCGTCTATACAGAACATACCCGACTCTATAGATCTAGAGATTTAGAGTCTCTGTATACATTGGTCTCGTGTTTCTATCTCGACTCTATAGAGTCGTCTAGACGCTATACAGAACATACCCGCTTTCTCTCCAGCTTCAGAACTGCTGTGCCGATCCGCTTTGTTTTTCAGCTACTCTCTGACGATGGGATTGGCTTCCAGTTCCCAGCTTGATGACAGGGATAGCTATGGGCTGCAGGATCCTCTTTTTGGGCACAAATCCTAGCCGAGTATACAGCCCCTCCTCTACAAGTTTACGTGTACTTGGCTCCACTCCTCCAAGCGATCACTGCATACGAGGCTGTACAACTTGACGAATATAACGTTAGAAGAACCATTCATTGCATGCATCCCACTGCACTGCACTGCTGGGCTCGCTTCAGCAAATGAAATGAGTCTCAAAACCCAATTCTTTCGAATGGCGTCATCTTTAGCCTAGGGAAGTTGTGCAGACTTACACCCATCTTTTGTGTCTTTGCTGCGGTGACGACACACCTCCACGGCATTTTCTTGAAATATGTTCTCTAACTTTCCTACAAATACACAAGACTCACTGCACTGTGAAGTACGGTATACGGCGAGACAGTCGGCACTATGAATACCCCCTCGTACGTCAAAGTGTCACCTGACAAGGCACGTGACCGGTCCTTGCTTTTTCTGGGGGCGTTCCCGACTACCCGAAAAATGAGCGATTTACGCGATTTCAACTGAGTTTTTTGAAGTTCACAGATCTCGTTGAAGAAAAGCATATGCGATTTCAAATAGTATTGACACAGTATTTTCATATGATCATGCATTATAAAGTTAAAAGACTGCCCCTTTAAGATCTGCACAAGCGTGAATTAAAGGTATTGATCATCATTGTATATGCAGAACAGTGATAAAGTCAGTATCATTCTCTGAAATTGAGAATGTGTATATTTTGAAATTAAGCAAGGAAGAATTTTCTATGACAGTATTACCTTATATAATTGCAAACGTGACACCTTTAGTCTCAGATGAAACTGCAAACCCATAGGCCTACATTCATTGTTCTATTAATATGCTGATAAATCTAGCTAAAAATGCCTCCATGTCTGAAATGCCACCACCTCTGAAACTGGGTATAAAGATGGCAGACTTCATAACAGCAAATCATACGCATCTCACCTCAAGTGCCAATGTGTTAGGATTTTTTAATTCAAATAGTGTTATACAATGTCATTGTATACCTGATATTGACATTAGCCTATTAGCCTACATCAGGTATACAATGCCATTCTATACGTGATGTAACCTAGGTCCTATACATAGAGCTGTACAGCTCTATGGTCCTTTACCTGATATAGCCTATTAACCCTTTCTCTGTCAATGAGTCAAATATGCACACATTTCACATATTTCACTTAGTTTACTTATTTCAATCTCATTTCTTTCAACAGAATATGTAAAAACCTATAGACATAAAATGAATATGACACGCAGAAGGTTAAACTGCCATATACATCTATGGAGAGGAAGTATGATTATACATCTGAAGAACCTTGGAAGGTGGTCCTATAATTAGGCCTACCCCTATTAGTAGCATCTGACGGGGAGAAAAATAAAATCATCGCACTTGCACGCACTTATAACATGCGACAGAGTAGGGATACCTTACGTGAGCAGCACGTGTGATTACAGCCTCCGCAAGAGAACGTAGCAATCTCACGCAGATAGTACGTTGTAAGCACGTACAACTCACTTACCACGTGCACAACGTACGATGCACGTAGCCCCTCATGGCCAGGCGTGGCGTGCGGGCCACGTACTTACATCCTGCGCAACCGTGCGAGTGTCGTGCGTTGACGTACTTCCTCCCTGCGCTAGTCACTTCCTCCCCACGTTTTTAGAAAAAAACGTGAACGCCGTGGCCTCCGTCAAGAACGTACGGACGAAAAGCACGCACGGCGAGTGGTGACCAGGGCTTAAGGGGTTCATAAGGGACTCGTAAGGCATAGGAACACAATTTGTGCAACTGTGAGAATACTCGCTGTACGCATCTTCATCTTATCTCTGCAAGATTTGGTATAGCAAGACAGCGTGAAACAGATAAAGAGATAGAAAGTGTGAGAAAAAAAAAAAGAGAAAGAGGGGGAAATGAAATCGTCGCCAAATCATGGTTCCTCTATTGGCAGGAACTGTGCAAGTCACACTGACCTCCACTAGTGTGGTCACTACTAGGACCTGTGTCCAACGTCCCAAGTGACCCTTGTCCTCTTCGCCAATCTGCATTGTTCGACAGGACACACCAGCGTCTTTTTTTTTTAAGAACCCCACAAAATATGCAAAAAAAGAAATCGTAAAATCGTCTTACGAATGACTTGAGAGTGCCATGAGTTGCAAGTACGACCATCTTACGACAAAAAGAATTCCTAAGGTGTGCCATAAGCCTGACGAAAGAATAACTCAATTCGAATTCTAGGGCCATTGTATACTTGAAAATCATATCGTTTCTCCAAAAGGCCTTAAAGTTGTTCTTTGGAATTAAACAGCGTTCGTACGAAATTCGTAAGAAGGCCGTAAGAATCTGTGCCCCATCTACAAATCTCTACAAACTCCAGAATTCTTACGAACAGTGACATTCGTGCGAACCTGTGTGACCGTAGCGTAACTGACATGACGTGAAGAACCAGATCGTGAAAACAAATATGTATATTTATTTAAGTTTACAAAATATGGATGGTTCGTTACTTGGCTAAATTTCAAACCATTTAAAGGCATAATCACATTTGTGACCATGCATCGCAAAACAAACAAATAGTCGCACCCCTTGATTTTACCTGATGATCATAAAACACAAATGGAAAAGTGGATTTCCAGCAGTTTTTTTTTTTCAACCTTTTTTTTTTGGGGGGGGGTATATAGAGTATTGTTATCAAGTATTTTCTTTTTTAGATGCCCCTTTTCATTTTTCGCAATTCCTTCCCACACTCTTCACTTTCAACTGTAATAACTTTTGAAAAGGTAGTGCTACTGCTTTGAAAGTTGACATTTATTATGGACAGAATACAGAGGTTAACAGAACGTGCTTAATTTCACCAAAATCTGATAATCCCTTCACTGCTGTTGCTACAGTGCTTAACATCATGTTGTTGATGTTTGTTTGTTTGTTTGTTTGTTTGTTTGTTTGTTTGTTTGTTTTTGTCCCATTCATGGCAGAGGTAGCACGGCTTCGTGAAGATTAAGTGCTTGAATAGACCCTGTACTTCAGAGGCTCTTTTCTCAGTTCAAACTTTTCCAGAGTGTGGGCTTTCTTGCCAATATTTATAAAGGTTAGGAGAATCCATTTGAATTGAGTTATACATCATTTCAAAGCTTAGAGTCTGCTCTTTTAGAACTTAAATAAGTTAATTAAAAATTCATGTCTAGCGACTCTATGTTTGTTCACATTTGCAGACGGAACAAAATCCCAGCATTAGTGCTTTAAAATAGTTCTCAAATGTGAGGTAGGGATAGAAACTACCATTGTAAAAATTGGTAAAATCGATATTGAATATTGCTAAATGTACAAAATGTGAAAATAGCAATTATGAAAAGGTTTCCAGACTATGTCCGTTTACAGTTACAATTTATTGAGAAGAACACAAAATCTTTTCCTATATATTAGGCTTTATCGCAAAAGTTTTGGATGATATGACGTTCTATGGAACAACAGACCTACACATATGCATTAATTGTCATATCTTGAAAAAGAAAAATAAATCACTGTTCCCAAAGGCAAACAAGTCCTTTAAATGAAAGAGATGCATCAATAACGACAAAAAAAGAACACTTCATAACAGTGATTTAAGACATTTTCAGAATTTAGTTATGTTCTTGACGTCGCTTTGACCTAGCTAAGCTATCAGATTGGAAATTAATCGGCAATGATTAAACTAATTGCGAATTCATGAAAACAAAGTTGCACTTACCGTTTCCATTTTGACCACAAAATATAGTAGCAGTCAATGCCAAAAGGAAAAAGAGGTCGTATCTTCTGTCCATCGCTGGTAGGTAAAGACTGAGATAATTCATCAAGAATAAGTTGAATACGGCTTTGGATTCTAATGTCCTAAAATACTATCAAGCAATCACCATAAGCATAGTATAAGAATGACGATAGTGAAATACACCGCAAGTACTAAACCCTTCAGAGACAAAATGGATTCTCTTTTAAGGAGTGCTTGGAAGTAAAACTGGCGCTCATACACGTGACGTAGCCGTTTGCTTCATAAGTCGTTAAACCTTTCATATTTTCAGATTATGTATCATAGCATATAACATTTTGTTGGCACTGTCTGTTCGTAGGAGACATAGTCCAATGTGCAATGAGGTGTAAACATGTCTGCTTGCTCTCATCGTGTTTGGCAATGATCTCTTACAACACGTATAAATTCTTTTTTGACCCCTTTTTGCTGCTTTCTTTTCCCTCGGCTAAAGGTCGACCTGGAAGACTGTGGTAGTGTTATCTGTACAATAATTGGAGAGTATGTGGACGTTAAATCAGTGCATTGCCGAGCATCCATTGTAGTTTTGATTAATAAAGTGTCAGTTGAAAACTCCAAAACAGACGAGCCACTTTCATATTTATGAATGATGTATCATTTTCCTTGTACTATATATATATGTTGTCTTTTATATCTGTATGTATGTTTATGACGGAAATAAAACAAACAAACAAACAAACAAACAAAAGACCGTGTTTCTAGCGTATGCCCGATTCCCGTTATGAAAACGATTGACCTTGGGTATGCATGCGATAGGTGGGCGTCACAAGTTCGACAAGCACGAGTGATATCGTCCACGAGTTATACGGCTTTAATACTAGTCATATATTTACAGTCCACAAACTTGACTATAGGCCCACGAGCTATACAATGCACAAGCTAGCTAGACACTACGGAAATGAAGACTACGAGTTACACACTAGGAAAATAAAAACCCAAATATCGAACAATGTTTTCAGGCAAAAAAAAAAAAAAACCCACGAGCTGGACAATTACATCTTAGAGTTTTAGGTATAGCGTCTATCTCTTGGGTCAGTTTTCTTGGTATCTAGCTTGTGGGGTGTATGAGTCTAAGGATGTATGACTTGTGAGGTTTTTTTTTATGTTTAGCTCAACTGCCGTTTGGATGTAGGTGTAAGCAACTCTCGGGATGACCCTCTTGGGAGGACTCCAGTGCATGAACACCTACTCTCTCCCACACACACACCCACACCCACACGCACACAAACATGTTCTTTTTAAACATGTATATGAGTATATGAATATAAGAACGACCCAAGTCCATGGAAGACCATTTCGAGTAAACTAAACAAAACTTCATATCTTTTTTGTTTGTCCAATAATATTCTATTTAACTGTGATGGGATGGCAACATTGTATATACAAATTAGAACATATATTATTATGACAATTAACATTAACATTAATTGTGGAGAGGCCATTTTGTGTGATGGACTTGGGTCGTTCTTTGATTCGTATGGACTTGAGTCGTTCTTTGATTCATATACATGATATTCTGCTATAGAAATGAGAGAAGGACGAGAGAGGGCACTATAATATGAATGTAAGAATGACCCAAGTCCTTCATTCTTACATTCATATAAGATTTAACTGATTTATTTCAGGCACTTCCGGGGGTAATTAGGATTTTATCATTTATACACAAGATGAGTCCATGCATAAGCTACAATTTCCCATGTCAAACTGAATTTGGCCAAAAATTGGACTTGGGTCGTTCTTATATTCATATACTCATATATATATTATATGATTTTTTTTCTTGAATATATCATGACAATACATTGAATTTTAATACATACAGTCATCACAAAATAATGAAGTGTTGTGACATTGGATACTTTACATTGTTGTCTTGTCGATATTGCATGAAGGAAGGAAAACTCATTTATGGACATCAAAGTTTGTCTGTCTACATTGCATCTTAAAGCAAGCGCTTAATTCGAAAGACTTTTTTATTTGTGCGTGTAAATGTGGTTTGTTTTCAAAAACATCTAGATTGAACAATAAGATTGCTACTTGCGAAAAAAAAGTGATTTTTTGATAAATCGTGTGTAAAGTATGAAAAGTTATGAACAATTCATTCCAGTAAGATGACGCTGCATGATTGATATGAAATTTATTATACATAATATTTACAGAAACACGTTTGTAATTGAGCTTCCAAAAGGTGTAAGGAATGATAAAATTATTCCCTGACTGGGTCTGTAGTGTCACATAATCTATACGATGTAGGAGTGTCCCCTAAGCATAAGTTTGCAATACGATAAGAAATGCACGAAAATAAGTTCTTGGTATTTGCATTGACGCGATGAACATACATTATTCATACACTTAGGACTTTGAGCTTAAAATCACAGAGATAGACGAACCTTATCAATTACACGTTGTACAAACAGGTGCACTTTTTAACCTTTGTTCTCAATCAGAGCCTTAGATAAGAGCCGTGTCAGTGGTCACATGAATCCACGATTGTCTTTATTATAGATAATCTACTTCACTTATTGCTTAAAGGGATCGTATAGTTTTGGTTGAGACCTAATTTCAGGTTTCTAAAATTTGTTGGTGAGATAAGGAGAAACCTCTTATGAAATATGAAAGAGCATGTAATTCTACAAAGAATTCAACATTTATTTGATGAAAATTGGTTTTGAAATGGCTGAGATATCCCCAAAAGAGCGATTCTACTAAAGTGTGGGACCCACACTTTTATATTACGATTGCTTTGTTTTACTTTGTTTTCGGATGTTTCAGTCATTCCAAACCCGATTTTATCAAGTAAACTTTGAATTCCTCTTAGAATGGTATGCTCTGTACTATGTCATAAGTGTTTTCTTGGTATCTCGCAAGAAGTTAAAAGCCCAATTCTCATCTCCACCAATACTGCACTATTCCTTTAATTATACTAACTTACATTGAATTAATGTCTAATTGTGGCAGAAAGTGTATACATGAGGAAAGTACAGAATTTCTGGAATTTCCATAAAACAATAACACCAGTCGCAATTGCATGTCGAAATTTACCGTTAGAGCAGGTAACGAAATGTGAATTATCAGTGAAAACCCGTGGACCCTACCAGGCAGAGCCCCCCTTTTTTTTCTCTCTCTCTCTCTCTTTAAATTTAGTCACATCCATTTGAGTCTATGTCAGGTTTGGTGCACGTAAAGAGATACTATAAATATCAATCGCACTCTCTCCTAAACCACAGTTGAGAACAAATTATTCCTATCGTTATCTCTCCTTCTCCCTCTATCCCTCTCGTATCTCTACTCCATATCTCTTCCGTATAAATTGATACTTACTTTGAGAATCGATAACTCCCACAACGTTACTTTCTTTTCCATAAATCTGCAATTTAAATGGAGAAATCTAAAATGTGTATGTATATTTTTGGACAGTTAGAGAAACTATTGTGTGAATAAGCCAGTTCGGAGTTAGCTCATGGGCACATTGGTCCGAATGACCTTTCTTTTTTCTCAGTCGGTTAAGGGGCTCTTCACTCGTTTTCAGAGCGACATAATGCATAAGCTTTACGCAACGATTTATGGCATTCATCAATCAATACCGAAGACGAAGCTCAGTGATATTTTGTAGCGATATCGTGTTTTTTTCTCTTTTTCATCTTTGTTTAAATGTTGTTTTGGTTCTTGTGTTGTTTCTTTCAAATCCTTAAACTGTAAGTAGACATCACAGATTGTCCATAAGATGGTGTGTTAGTATTAAGTACGTGACACGAGGGTTTTGTGTTCGGTAATGCGGACGGTGAAACCGCGCAAAACTGTTCAGTCTATTCGTTGTATAGGGTTCCTACATACAGTGTTAACTCTTTATGTACCACGTTTGCACCTCCAAGTCAGTCGACAGCGTGCCAACTTCGCATATTCTGCTCAAAAGCACAAAGCCACCCAAACAGACCGATAAATACCCAAATGTCATAGTACGATTAGAGGGGTTTCTCGTGATTCCAATCCTTCTATAGGTAGCTTGATTGTATGTAGTAATTGGCTATCAAATGGTGTTCCCTTCTGGATTTGCGAGTAAATTCTAAGTTTCTGGCACTGTTTTGCATGCAAAAGTAATGCCTTTACAATAAAATGACTACTGGTCATTTGAAAGAAAAAACTATTGTAGATTTGTCGTACAATTTACATCAAAGCAAAGTTTGACATTTTCTCGACAACTTTGCTCGTTACATTTCCACTGTAACAAAAATCTACTTTAGATTAAAGAGATTTGAAAAGCGAATAGTTTCTCCAAAGCATGGTGTCCTTGAATGATGTGGCACACAGGGGGCTTACACCATGGCACATTGAGAGTTAACTGCAAATATTCAGGATTAACATTATGTGAAACTCCCAGCAATACCAGAAGTTCCTAAAGAAAACCAAAGCCCACGGCAAGCATTTTTTAATGAAGGTTGACTGTTAATAGCAATATTAGTAACACCCCAACACACAGACACACACATACAAAACGGGTATTCCCGTTCACCTCCCTTTATTTCAGCTTGTTTTTTCTTTTTGCCAGATCCGATTACATCAACTCCATGAGGAACACTAATTGAATATTTCCATTGCTTTCATCAGTTTGTAGGAAAGTGTCCTTAATCGAATTTGGACTACTTGTTAATGAAACATAGTTAAAATATTCACATCAAGAATATTTGCTTTCAACATCCAAGTCTCTTCCCAGAGAATTATGGAAACCCATTACTATATTATCGTGATCAAAAGGAATCACGGCTACTAGAATTGAGGATGGCAGATGTGCATGTGTTAGCAATGGCATTAAAAAGACTGACTGATCTGACACGTGTGCACAGGACATTGACTGGAAGATGGCCATTACGCACAACGCGTGGCCGTGTGAACACTGCTGCTGCACCATTCCAATAGTGAGCTTTACATACATGTACATCACTAAAATGTGCTGCTCCTGAGTATCTAGTTCAATCGAACGGACCTTATTCACTCTAAACACCTCGCAAAGTACTAGTTTTACATGCGTAAATTCTCTCTTTTTTATAGTAAACAGGTCCTTTTTTTGTTCTCGTCAATTAGCAGGAGGTGCAATTAACGTAACACTTGTGCAATATGGGGACGACACAGCATTCCTAGAAGAAATAAGAGGAAATTGTATTGTTTGTTTCTTTTACAATAGGAAGGATATTTGTAGATTTTAGACTTTTGCACGATGATGCACGATTGCACTTTGTTTTTCCTATTTCTTTTCTCTTCACTTAATGAGTGGTGACTCGAATATCCCTTCAATTTGTGGTAACGTATAATCATTGTTTCTGAGACCATCACACTCGTCACGCGTTTTCTTATGAGGATGGTCTCGTGTATTTCTCTTATATTTAGATTAACTTTGTTTGTCTTTTAATGACATATACATGTAAATCCTTGTTTGCCTATGCGTGAAAAAAAAAAAACTCGCCGGCGTCATTAAAACGGATATATTGTATAAGATATTTTAGGTAACCAATTATTTGACTTGAATGGTAGATTCAAACCAACCTCTCTAACTTTGTTAATATCAAGAAGAGCTATAGGACTAGAATATCTAAAACGGTGGAAGAACATGATATATATGAGAATATTATATATATATATATATATATATATATATATATATATACATATATATATATATATATATATGTATATTATCATGGCATTAAAACGATGTATGCTGGTGAGAAAGGCGCTATAAGATGCACGTTTTAAATAAAGGAAAATACCATGAGATGATAGCCCCCCCCCCCCCCCCAAAAAAAAAAAAAAAACATTAGTATTTGTTCCTTTTCTCCTCTCCTGTTTCCTTGACCAAAACCAACAATTTACTAATACTCCAAAATGACAAATTACCGAATCATGCATTTTCCGATTTTTCCAACCTTAATGATAATAATCATAGCATCAACCTCTGAATAAACTTCACAAACTCATTTTAGTAACCTTTTGAACAACAAAACAAGTATGTTCACCTTACAATACCTAGGTTAAGTAGGTTTAATGTCTTCCCTATATACTATCACAAAATTGTATAATCTGCATGTCACAGCATTGCCTAACAAACACTTCTCGTTCAACAGGCAAAAGATCATTCAACATCTCGAAAAGATAATTGCTTTAACATCTTTTCTTTTACTTGTGTGAAGTTTCTTGAAGATACTTCTTCGCAATTTACACTCGAATTTATGATCCTTTTCCAATACAACGGACTTTCAAGAAAAGTGCGATAAAATGCTCCTTGACAAACTAATTGCGTTTTCACTTTTGTCCAATAGTAGTGGTTGGTACCAGCAACATTATGCGTTATGTAATCGTAAAAAAAAAATAAAGTAAAAAGACGAAGCAATGTCATTTTTAAGGTACACTTTAGCGGAACAAACACATCAACTATAGATTTTGCGGATTGATTACATAATTATGTTTGGGATCATCTTCATAAGCCGTCGTTGACTAACTGGAAAATGGCCCATTGCAATGTTGCAACATGGAATAAGCTGTTATAAAGTACATAATAAACCTTGCCAATATGTATACAATTGATTTTATGGTTATATCCTACATCATTATAATATATATATATATATATGAAGAATTTGTTTGCAAAAAACGATAAGTCCATTTTTGAAGATTTTGAAGTACGGTCTCTGTCATAAGGTACAAAATAATACCTTTTAAATGATACATTGGTCACTACATATAAAGGTACATTTTTGAAGTTATGGCCAAAAGAAGCACACATTTTCCTATTATTCTCCTTGTTTTTCTTGACCTTTAATCGCAAATATTTCCATTTGGCAAATATGGACTTATCGGTTTTATGCGAACAAACTCTTCATATATTATAATAGACTGCGAGAAGGGGTCGCGACCATTTAGAGCACCAGTTTAGCTCCAGACCTTTATTATTTATGTTCAGTGCGAGAAGAAGAGCAATCGTGGACGTGTAGCTAGTGATCAACGTGCATGTTTATTGCCGAGCTTTCGGTCTCGTTAGGACCTTCATCAGGGCTCTTCTTCTCGCACACACATATATATAAATATATATATATATATATATATATATATATATATATATATATATATAGTGAAAAGCTTGAAGCAAAGAAATGGGTTTCCATTCGGATTCGCACCCGATTTAAAAGAGCTTTCAACCAAAAGGGGCTAAATCCATTGAAAAATATAATGGCGGATTTAGAGGGTTATTGAAGCAGCTCGTCATATAGAATTTACGTGACCGTGCAGCACAAAACCGAACCAAAACAAAACAAAACAAAACAAAAGTCGCACCCCTTGATTTTACGTAAGGATTTAAAAAAAAAGGTGAAATTGAACAACAAAGTCAATCTCGAGCTTTTCATATTTTTTGTAAGAGCTAATCTTTTTCTACATCATTCTTTAGTTTGAGATCATAAAATGAATGAGAAAGTGGGTTTTCAACAGTTTTTTTTTCTACAATCCTTTTTGGTAGAGTACATAATAAGAGTAGGTATGTCTTAGAGGCCTCTTTTCATTTCTTGAAAATCCTTTGCACACTATTCACTTTCAACTCTAATAGCTTTTGGAAGGATATTGGTAATGATTTGAAAGTTGACATTAATCAGTGACAGAATGTGTTGATAGAGTATGCCAGATGTCAGCTTAATCTGATAATCCCTCCACTGTTTTTTTTTCTACGGTGGTTTAGACATCATGTTTTGTCCTATTCATCGCACAGGTAGCACAGCTTGGTATTTAAGCGTTTGAATAGACCCTGTACTTCATCAAAGCCTCTTTTCTCAGTTCATAATTTTCCAGAGTGTGTGCTTTCTTTCAAATATTTAGAAAGTTTAGGAGAGTCCATTTGAGTTATGTTAACAACATTTTAAAGTTTAGAGTCTGCCCTTAACTAAAAATCCATGTATGGCGACTCTTTGTTGGTTTTGTGGTGCAGGGTCACATATACGTATATTGAGAGAGAAGGGATGAGAGAGAGAGAGATAGAGAGAGAGAGAGAGAGAGAGGAGAGAGAGGGAGAGAGGGAGAGAGATGAAAATCTGGTTTGGAATGACTGAAACATCCAAAAAACAAAGCGATTGTAATAAAGTGTGGGTCCCACACTTTATTACGATCGCTCTGTTTTGGATATATCTCAGCCATTTCAATTTTCATCCAACAAACGTTGAATTCCTTATGGAATTACATGCTCTTTCATATTTCATAAGAGGTTTCTAATTATCTCACCAAAAAATGTTAGAGACCTGAAATTAGGTATCATCCAAAACTGTACGATCCCTTTAAACGTGGGGAAGAGAAGAATAGGGGAAAGTGCATCCACTTTAAAAGAATATACCATGATCTTCTTTATTCACAAGGGTATCTCTTTGGTTTTTGCACTGGATAATTCACCAAAGTCCCCAGTCACTATTGTTACTCCAGGGTTCATTATCACTTGTCCATCAATGCACATGGATCGAGGATGTCTAGAGAGAGACATGTTAGGTAATTAATCGTCTTATCCAATTAGGACCTAAACACTTGACGGGAATCAAACTTGGGACTTCCGAGAGTTATTCACTATACCACAGTGCTCCCATGAACTAATGTTCAGGTACCATGGTACATAATAAAAGTTACTTTTTCATTTTTTTTTTAAAGAAGAGGTGGAAGCGGAAGGGCATTGACTTTTGCTGGTTTGTTTTGTTGTTGTTGTAAACATGGTAGAGAGACCTTTCGTCCTTTGAGCATCTGAAATGCTGAGGTTACACTATTCACAAAGGTACTTTTCAGGGTTGATTGCGCAGTATATTAATAAAGCGTGAAAGAGATTTTCGCTATCACTCTGCCATAGATTTATAGCCTTCAATGCTTTTCATTCTTCGTACGATCATCAGAGTAATGAATTGTTATTACTGGCTGAGGTATAGAGCCCCTTCGACATCCGTCGTATAGATGACACTCAGTTATTATTGCACAACGCTTCAAGGTAATTCACAACCATGGACAGAGTGACATGTTTGGGCTGGTATTTAACATCGCTAGCAATGCGGATATTCTCTCTTCCAATTATATTCGTACAATGTCACCGCTAATGAAATTTAGTTATCGTGATGGGGATTGCTATTTACTTAAAAACCCATTAAAGAGTGATACATTGTATACACTCTGCGAAACAGTCATTAATTGTCTACAGTCGTTTATGTTTGTATTTTCAATCGACCGTGTTCTAAAGACAACAGTGGTGCAGATGTACATAATGACACAGGATTATATAAACCCTTGAAAATCTGGCCCTTTTAATGGAAAAAACAATGACAGCACGAATATTTTCACTCAAGGAGGGCGATAAAACTTGAAAGGGATTGCGAGATTGTGTGATCTATCTTGTGAAATAAAACTAAAAGACCTAGATTTCAGCAAATTGCAGCCGGGTGTACATCATAAGCTCGACACCCATACAGTCATACTGCCCACGAGCCATACAGCTGACGAGTCATACAGCCAACAAGTTTCACGCCCCCAAGTCATACAACCCACGAATGATATGGCCCACGAGCGTGACACTAAAGCCCGCCGCACACTACACGACTTCGCCCCGATTTACCGGTCTTAAGACGTAAGACTAGAAGTGTGAAGTTACAGTCTTGTCATTTTCTAGTCGTACGACTGGATCTTAGCGCCAGTCGTAGAGATTTGACATGTTAAATTTCTACGACCGGTCGTAGGCTTTCAGCCATTCACAATGCAGTAAAATGCAAGCGCACGCATCGCGCACTGCGCGTGCTTTACAGTCGTAAGCCTACTCGTAAGGTTCGGTCGTATAGTGTGCGGTGTCCGGTCGTACGACTGGTCTAAAGACCCAGCTTGGCTTACGACTTTAAGACCAGTCTGATCGCGTAGTGTGCGGTGGCCTTTAGTGAACAAGGCCCATCAAGTAAAATAATCCATCAGCTCAGCTCGACTCTAAGCAAATAAAGTCCAGCGATGAGCTCGACCCTAGCAAACAAGGCCCGCAGGCTCTAAGTGAACAAGGCCCACAAGCTAACACTAAGCAAAAAAGGCCCAGAAGACTGAAAATACATCACCGGGTTTTAAGTAAGCGCAGTGTTGGTCTCGTATGAAGGCTATGGGCCTTATTTGACCAGACTCTAACTTGTGGACCTCATTAATATTTTAGCCCAAAGTGTCAAGCTCACTGGCCTTATTTCCCTATAATGCTGAGCTGGTGGGTCACTTTTGCCTAGTGTCGAACTTGTGGGATGCATGACTTGTGGGTGTTAAGCTCGTGGGGCCACGCCCTTACAGATAATCTCTTCAGTCCTCCGACTGCGCAACAGCAGTGAAAATGAAAGAGGGAAGAGGGAAGAATAATAGAGACCCGCCGATGCATGTCATACATTTTACGTATGTAAATATAGTGATGTATGGTTGTAACTTTTCATTACGTGTAATTACATGACTGTCACGATTATTACACCAGTCTCTAGTACCGGATTATTAAGTTATAATGAGTGTAATAACAATCATTTTGCTGAAATGTAGAATTTCATAATAAATACAACTTACCACGATCAACACAATTCCGATGTTGACTATGGTACTGGTAAACGATACAACAGGATGAATCATCATTAGAATCACATGACTGGAATATGGACCAAAATATGACAAGTAGAAAGTATAACAATTAATATCATACTTTCTACTTAATTTGTCATATTTTGGCTTACGAAACATTATACGAGAACTTTGCTTGCATTAAAATTTGTCAGTGCCACTGCTCACAAAAGAAGCGTATAGAGTGAATGGATACCGTGTTTGGTGTTGAAGGAGTAAAGGCAAATGGCGCTTAAAAATGAAAGGAAGACTCCACAGATTACTTTCAGCTGGAGTAATGCGCATGCGTGCTGCTTGCCATGAGGGGCTGGCAGGTATCTTTGTAACGGTTTTTAATACAATGTTTATACCGTAATCAACACCTTTACGTAGTGCAACAAGCCCTACGAGTTACCACTACCGACGACAAACATCAGCACTGTTTGCTTACTCTAATTTGAGACGGCTGGAAAGGAATGATATTAAAGCCATCACAACAAATGAGAGCTATAGGTAGGAGACAGGAAGATCAGTGATTATCTGTGTCAAATTTTGATCAGATTGCGGAACTCTCGAATCAAAGTGATTAAATTAAATGGTGCTGGCGACCATTTCCGTGCGCACCAAAACGAGAACACGTCGAATTCATTTTAGGGCTCAACTCATGCGAACTTAATCTCAAAATAATATCATCCTATAGCGTAGTATGGACGTCGACTACCCAGTTTAAATAAGCGAGTACTGAAGTTTAAAATCACTGACAGAGAATCTCATTGCTTTTCACGCTGTTTTCCCCAATTTAAAAGTTTTCTAATTGGTTGCAATTTTAGAGATTTTAGAGATTTTAGAGAATTTGGGAGATATGCGACTTGATTCGAGTGTTTTTGCACCGTCCCTGGTATATTCGGCGCCCCTGAACTGTAACCAGGGAGTTTTACAAGCTGCAGTCAGCCGACACGATTATTCTGTTAGTGGTGGGATGAATGCTCTGATCAGAGTAGTCACGATCAGTGTGAACGTCTATATTTTTCTCTCCCTTCCGCACCACCTTTACGTTTAGTAAATAAAAAAGACGCCTGAGGAAATTGAAACATGGTACTGCCGAAGCAAAGGGTAAGTTAAACGTTTACTCATTTAGCTTTTCCAGTATTTTGAGCCTACACCTTTTTTTTTTTCTGATAATTGATTATATAAAATCGTCGATTAGTTGTCTGACGGTGCATTCGTCTCAAGCCTATATAAGGCCTCGGAAGAACTTTTTCCGAAACATATCTTTGATTTAAACTCATATACTGTAATCCGTTTTCATTTGGACCAGCGCACCCGCACAGCCATCTTGGCGGCCAACGTCTTCAGGATCGTTATAACATTCTTTGTTACAAATGGTGCGTATGAGACATTTCATTTGTAATGTGTATAATAATGTAACATACGAATTATATAACAGAGTTATGGCTGTTTAAGCCTTACGAATTCTATCGCAAAACAGTGACTATAATCATATGATTTTTTTTTTAACAATCCCCAATGCAAATTTGATAAGGATGATATGCAGCCATTACTCAAATAATCATGAATATACAAAATGAAATTAGAATATTTCCGAGTTCAATATGTGTATGCATATGGATGATAATTACATATCCCTGCATTGATACGGTGTCATATTTACGTGGTTTTTTTTTTTTTGTTCTTTTTTTTTGGTAAACGAATGGAATGGAAATAAATCTCAACTGAACATTGAATATTGAACTCTAAAATGGTGAGGGCGAGATCTTACATTGTATAAGATGACACGCATTTCTACTCGATTTATTGTGTACGTAGGCGACATGAAATAAAATGATGCGATGGCGTAATTGCCATTAATGAGTAGATCTCATGTAGGTAATGAATGTAGGCCTTAGAACTCTTCTGATTTCATAACACGGAATACTGAGTAAATTATTGTTGCATTGCTTTATTTTGGTTGCCTTTCTTACTATTTACTGATGTCATCTCGAATATTTCGTAAATATTCCCGTTTTGCCTCCGTGATGTGATGGCTCAAATGAGTAAATCAGGGCCCCGTTTTTATTAAACTACCAAAGTTGACATCCCAGCAAGTACGTCTATACTGCTGGTATGTCAGCTTCGGTAGTTGGGCCCTGATGCAGTGAACAGAATGGTATACATGCATATATTTTTACAGTATACCTTGTTGTATAATTAATACAAGGTGACCCTATGAGTTTTCACGTGTTAATAATTACGTGTTAGTGATTATGTATACCTTAAAAAATCTATGCATGCACCATACATAAACCCCCTTTTGTAATTTTGTCTACCGGAGAAGAAATAATTTTCTTATTAACATGTTATAATTCTATCAATTCATGTTCGACTGCTTGTTTGATAATTACACCATTGTCACGTGGAACGAGATAAAACATCTGATAATGTCCGTGGTGAATAGAATTACAAAATCAAGGGTAAGAATACCTATAAATCAGGTATCAGCTCGCTTTCATATTAATATCAACATCTTGTAGATACATGTGAAATGTCCAGCGTTGCCTTTCATAAGATTTATGTCCTATAAACCAGGTATAGACAATTTAGAAAAACAAACAAACAAACAAACAAACCGTTAATGGATTCAATTTTATTATAGCTGTTGCTGGAACAATTCTCGTAGTACCATCCCCAGCTACCAATTCTAACACCGGGAATTGCACGCGAGATATTGAGAGTAATATGTGCCGCCCAGTTCGACACAACGGGAAGGTGATCGAACTTTTCCCGCGGGAAGAAATTATATTCCCGGTCGGGATCTCCGGAATCCGTCGGAGCGTCGTGTGTCGTCCTCGGAACAACGGAGGTGCGTTAACCCTATATGCTAAGATTATAAATGCGAGTGTTGTCAATGCATCAGGTCATCATATCCCATGCCGACCCTCACCCTGTACGCTAAGTCGACAACCCGAAAGCTCACTTGCAGTTTGCCCAATATGGCAACATTAGCATTAAACTTTTTTTTTATGACCTACAAATGCATGTTGATTTGTGTTGATTCATGATACCCCTCAATACCACTTTAGCGTTCCTTCCATAATTTTGATAATAAATAAAATTGATAAGAGAATGTTCATATCAACAAGTCATCAATGAGTCTATCTAGAGGGGGAGGGAATGAAAGATTCTTTAGACACAGAAAACGACATTAAATTCTGAAATGTGGTCAGTTTCACAAAACTGCATGCACCTTCGAACGCTACCCTGTCATTGTTGTTATGTTACATTACAAGAGTCATCCCACTATACACTATCCACTAGTAGACTTATTTATCGTTTTCTATTCACCAGTCTGGCGGGGTGGAGGGGGGGGGGGAAGGAAAATTATTCATATTTCAGGCATACCTCTATGAACAAATCCCTGTATGTAACCGCCAGAAAGCTTGCCTATATACGACTTGTCTAAAGTTGAGACACTTATGCTTGTAGAGTCTAAACTAGATTTCAAAAACTGAATTGATTTGATGGAAATATTTTCAATTGACAATCACTCTAGTTACTGAAGAGATGATATCATTAGCCCTAAAGAAATATCTAATACAGCAGTACGTTGTCTAATTAGGCAGGGTAGGCTTATATCAATGGATATTCGATTGATTTTTTACCACATCTTTACTGATATCTTTATCTCCCGATTTTAATGTTGCTTGCTTGATTATAATAACAAAAAAATTCATCAAATCCCTACAACTCATAGCTACAGAGGGCAGCCATTCGCCTAAACCTACGTCTGAACATCAAACAATAAAGACATCGGAAGCTACCAATAGGCCTACTACAACTCAGTCAACAACTGTGATGACGTCAGCCGACATGCAGATGACCGTGCTGGACGTTGCTATGGATACGACTTCGCCTTCTCCACAGCTTACAACGTCGATAAGTTCCACAGCCAGCTTTCCAACTTCACCCGAAGGTTCCACCGCACCAACAACGTCAGGCAGTACACCGCCAGCGCATTTCACCGCCCCTGCAGGTCTGTAGCATAGCGTATATAGCGAATGCTTGTTAATTTAAGCGGATTTCATGTACAAATATGTACATGACGGTAATTAAATCGCGTGTAATAATCGATGCTTGGCATAGTTATTACGAGATGATCAGTAATCATAGCAATGAACCGATCAAATAATGATGTGCAGACCCATGAACAGCTATGACCTTGTGAGAAACTTGCAAATACAATACATTCCTTTTTAACCAAGTTTAACCAAGCTTAAGGCGACATGTCGCTGTGACTGATTGCAATAAAAAATGATGAAAGCTCTAATCGCAAATTGAAAACTGAGTGCAATATATCAGGTAGTAACGGTATCGATTTTGGTGGAGATTGGGGAATGAGATTTTCACTTTTTCCAAGATAAATTTATGAAGATAGAAACCATTTGCAATAGGAAATATAGGAGAGCATACAAAATTCTAAGAAGCCATTCATAGCTTATTTGATGACAATGGTCTTCGAGATGGCTAGGATATCGAAAAGCAAAGTAAAACAAAGTGGTTCTAAAAAAAGATGGGTCCCTCCTTTTATAATTATTAGGACTTCCTTGTTTTTGTATACCTCAACCATTTCAAAGCCAATTTTCATCAAAATAAACTTAGAATTCCTCTTTGAATTGTATGCTCTTTAATGTTATAATTGGTTTTTAATTATCTGTCAAAAAGTTCAAATCTTAATCCACTATTTCAAACAAAGCTATGATAAACGTTTACATTGGTGCTACCTGGTATATTGCACTCAGTTTTCAATTTGCGATAAAAGTCTTTTTTTTTTAGTGTTAATGATTTGAACTCAACCAAAGGAACGTGTCGTTCATATTTCATAAAAGGTTTCTCGTTTTCTCACAAAAGTTGGAAACCTGAAGTCCCATTTCAACCTTATAACTTCACCATCCCGTTAATAAGCTCCATTCAATTTGATTAAATTACAAATTGTAATTAAATTTCACAAAATTTAATTTATGATGAGACATAAATTTTCTTGACACGTTAATGGCACATGTTAAGATTTATATTGTTTCTCAGGTTTCTGAAAAAGGCAAACAATCTATTTTTTGTTAGAAATATGAATATTTTGAATATTGTTTCTTTACATTCTTTATATCGTCCCATAGGGAGGCGACAAACCAGTGAATAGTCTTCTCATTCAGCCTTGATGCCACCAAAACTTCAAAAATGCATAACTTTTTGATGCATTGTCCCATTTTTCTCAAACTTTCACCAATGTGTTAAATTAAAATATTGCTGCTTTCGCCCAATCCACACTCCTCGGTGAACTTGTCATTAAAGTAATAGATGTCAACTCAAAAATTAAAGCAAATACTAGAGTTTCCCAATGAATCGTGGCATAACCATTTCTATCGTTTCATTCAAAATGATTTGAGACGGGGGGATGAATGTTTAGGCTATAAAGGTTGTATTAACTGTCAACTCCTCAAGTACGCCATCGCTATAAAAGCTTCGAAAATGAATTCATGGGCTTTGACGTATACAATTTTCCAATGTTCTATGCTATTCTCGTCAATGAAATTCCAAAGCGCTTGTACTTTATTTTTCTCTTCTTTCGAAATCAATATTTGATTTGTTAGAAACGTAACAACTTTATCTAAGATCATTTTCTTATATCAAAGCGGCCATCAACAACCGTTACATAAAAAGCGCTACGATATTTTCCTATATTGTTGGAGAATCCGAAGAGTATTACAAGAAATTCATATAGTATAGGCCTATGACAAAATGATTGTAACCTTTTTTAACCGTAGCTCTTTTCAAGTAAATCCACCATTTAATTGCACAACTTCAACTTTGTTAGTTATAGGTCACGGATTTTAGTATGTCAAGAAACCAGATTTTGTGTCTATTGGACCATCGCAGAATGCATGATACAATACTAATACCCCATTCCATAGAGATTTTTCTATCATCGGTCACTTATCGGAAGCTATCATAGGTTTATCGCTTCCGGCCACCCACCGAAGCGTATCGAATCGCAGTTCAATTGATCCGACTTGTGTTGGTCGACTATCAGCTCCAAGGAAGACATGTCGGGCAGTGATCCAATGAGGCAAGATCGTCCGATGAGGATCACGCGCGTCATGACAATAGATTATTATTGTGTGATGGCAATCGCCTGATACTCGACCAACCAAGTCCGATTCATTAGACTGCGATCCAATACACTTCGGTGGGGGACCGGAATCAACAATATTTTTGCTTCGAATGAGTGACCGATGAGAAAAAAAAAATCTGTGGAATGGGGATATATAATGACTCTCTTCTTTTTCTTTCTGTCGAACATACAGGTGCACTTGCTATCGTCGCTGACGAGTACACGGGTAAATTCTGGAAGATTACATCAACTCAGGAAGAATGGCTAAGCTTCGAAACCGTTCTGATTGATATGACTGTCGACGAACGAGACGGCAATGTGTTCTGGACAGAGCAAGGGGGAACTCGTATTTGGCGCTGTGACATCGGGAGTAACACGAAGGAGACGCTCTTTGAAGGACCAAACACACGTACGTTGAGAACCATACTTGCTGATAGAAGCAAAACGTCACTACTTCAAACTCAACTGGCTTTGACATAATAAAATCAAATGAGTGCCGGTTCATTTATGCCATTCATTGCTGTATTCCCTCTATGACGCTTAATGTAATGTTCGAGGGGTTCATTCCCAGCTAGCTCAAGTTTGTTTTAATCAATCAGAAAGTAAAAATCTAATTACAGATGAACTTATAAAAAACAAGTCACTGTTCTATACACTGATCGGTTCTTGGCACAGGACACAGAACTAATCATTTAGGAATACAACAGGAACAAAAACTTGAGTAAAGTATACAAATGGCCTTAAAACATTAGCAGAGTATCAAAATAATGTGGTTGAGATATCACTCCATGCGATCTTTCACTCTAAAACTTTCGAATGCCTTACACTTCGTTTTACACGTCGAATTTTAATGAAAATATGCGCCTCTTTTGTTTTGTTTTGTTTTTCTGTTTGATTTCCATGTGGTAACCTGTTCGTTGAAAGAATGTTAGCATAAGCCGTCTATAATCTTAAATCTGTCCTAAACAGCTCCCCGTGAGATCGCCTTTGATGGACAAGACCGAGCTCTGTATTTTTCGCATATCTTGGAGAATAACGGATTTGGATTCGCTATATCATTCATCCACGTGGACAGCAGCGAATCTGGCCGAAACGACTTCGTCTTACTGACAAGTCTAGTGAGGGCGCTCGTCATCGATGAACAGAGGTGAACAGAGGGGTGCATCACGAAAGAGACATCAATGAATAATACAGCCCACGAGTAATACAGCCCACGAGTAATACAGCCCACGAGTCATAAAGCCCCTGAGTCATAAAGCCCAATAGTTATACAGCCCACGAGACAGATACAGGCCACGAGTCATATAGCCCACTAGTTATACAGGCCACGAGTAATACAGCCCGTGAGTCACATGCGGCCACGAGTCATACAGCCCACGAGTCATATACAGCCACGAGTCATACAGACCACGAGTCATCGTAACAGCACATGAGTTCGACACGTTTTATGTATTATTGGATGGGGATTGGATTAGAAGGGTTAGCTGTTTATGTGTGCACAACCATCTCTTGCATCTTATAAGGCTCTTATGCGTCGAGAGTATCAGTAATGATAGATACAGCGTATCATAAATGGACTTTACTTTGAAATGCCTTAGCAAACGAGGCCCATGACATCGACGCATTATAAGCCGCGTGTTGTAATGTCCAACCCGTGGGCTATTTTTACCTGGTATCGAACTCATAAGCCGTACGACTCAAGGACCGTTTTCTTTCCGATGGCGAACAGACTCGTGGGCTATAAGACTCGTGGGTGTCGGTCTGGTGGGATGACCCTGAGCAGAGCGCCATCCATGCTTGGGCCGACCTCTTGTATTCTAGTCCAGTGCTGTATATTATACTGGTTACTTGTCCAGAACCGCATTCATTTTCAATTCACTTTCTGTTTTCATTGCTTAAAGAAATAGATATACTGAAAAGAAAGAGCAAAAAAAAAAAAAAAAAATCCCTACAGAACGTTTCAAAAATGACAAAAATTGGATAAGAAACAAGGAAGATATGACATTTTGAAATTTCACATTTTTTGGAAAACATTTCTTGACCAGTATCATTATCAATATTATTGTTATTGCTATTGTTAGTGTTATTATTACCATATTTTCATATGATTATTATCATCATTCTTTCCATCCTTATAGTTACTATTCTAATCGTACTGATAACGGTGATGATGAGTATGATTGTATAGCAACTTATGATTATCTTAACCATCATTATTCACATATAATCATTTTGGGATGATTTAAAAGCTCAGCAAGTTACAGAAGTCTAGTGCCATCTTTCATTCATATTTCTGTGTGTGTGTGTGTGTGTGTGTGTGTGTGTGTGTGTGTGTGTGTGTGTATGTGTGTTTAATACATCGAATATGACATGTTGTTGAAATGCAGAGAGACATTTGAGTCAAACCCTCATTGTATTTCGATATTGTCTGTGTACATGACATAATAATACATCCTATTAACTATTAATCAATTAACTATTAAGTAATTATTATTAAAGAAAGTAATAAATATATTTGTTCATCTATTCCATTAGTTATTTAATCATCTATTAATCTATCTGTAAATTTGTTCATTCATTAGTTCATTCACTTATTCATTTATTAATTTTTGCTGCTTCTTTTTATATCATTAATCTGCAAAGTGACTCTGCGTGTAATTTTGATAATTAATATACTCATAATGTGATTTCACGCAGATTTGCTTACTGGACTAATGATGACGGACTAAAGTGTAAACACCTAAGTGGAACTGGCCCGACCGAAACTATCGATGCTTCTCTTGGTAGCCTGCCTACAACTTTAAGCATCGACCCAACTATAGGTAGGCCTGTGGTCACGTGACTATTATCATCACGTGACTATATCATAGTCAGGTGTCACGAGATCTCGGAAGAGATGTTTCAGACTTTACTCTGCAACCTTTTTTAGCTACGCGTCTGAAAAGGACTCGTAATCTGTATTCAGACTGCTGATACATCAGTAAAGTTATTTCGTGAACTCCGTCCATGTCCTGCCAATACACTCGATTCGAATACAGTATCATTATGCACATGATAGGCCTTTGGTGGAGGCGAATGCAAGGTGAAGCTGCGTAGCTCCATGTCAATGTAGGCCTTTCAACAACCAAAGGGTACCCATACTTAGAATCAACCGAACAGTTGCAGAAGATCAGTAGTCCAAACGCGATTTGAAATACGTGGCTCGGATGAATGTAATTTATTGATTGCTTTCAGACTAATAAAAACAACTCGATAAATGCTAACATGCACGTAGACACGTTTAAGCCGGAAACCTTGGCCTCCCTCGTATTGCGAGAATAATCTAGGAAGGCTAATGTTTCCATAAGAGAGTAACGTCTGTGAATGTTCTCAGTCATCCAGATAAAGTATCGCATGAACTATATTGGTAAATTTAGTCAACTGGACTTACTTGTAATTAACTTTTGGAGTAGCGACGTTTCAGGTGAAATGTCGCTACTCCAAATTACAAGTAAGTCCAGTCACGCCAGTTGACTAGATTTACCGATATTATAGTTCATGTGAATTGTGATAAGAGAGTAATAAGCATAAATACAATTAAAACACCTGCCTCAAGCTGTTTCCTTACTTAATATTCTGCTGCATTTGTAATTGTCAATAATCATAATGATAACAATACTATCACTATTACAATTTTGGCAGTATTTATGATTATTGAAATAGGTCATACCCATACTTATCGTAATCAGTCATTATGATTAACATTTTGTCAAGGTACGCTTGCAATAATATTATTGTCAAAGTGATTTCGCTATACACGAACAATTTGGTCGCAAAACAAATTGATTCATTTAGCGTATGTTAAGATATTAAACTGTTCTAAAGGAAAATAAGATTTTGAACATATCTACGATAACTCCAGTAAAATCCCGAGGTTATATTCCTTGCTATTTTTCAAGCGAGGCATTACTGGAAATGTTCTATTTTACTCTATCTGAGGATGGAATTGAAAGGGTCGGTGCAATATAGTGCTAACCCACACAATAATCATTTTGAGATAAGCGCTGTTTAATGTTTGGAAAGTCCATATACATTGAACAGTAATAAACCATGAATGCATGTATTTTTTTACCATCTTATTGGTTAAATTCAAATATGACATTTTCACGAAGGCTAGAGTGAAGGATAAGGATTATGAAAATGCATGTAAATCAAAAGTGTGGGTTAGCACTATACTGTACCGACCCCTTCAATTATTTTAACAGGTTTAAAAATAGCGTTTTGTTTATTTTGCAACCAAACTTTTTACGTAATAAATTGTTCCTGTTCTTGACATTGTAGCGAATCGAGTTTACTTGACGACGGTGAACAAATTCTACTTATTTGAATTCTCCACCGGTGCATGGCGCAAAACTGATCTGTCTGCTTACATTGGCACACATCCGGCGAACACCCATGGAACAACACAGGCGAATTTCCTCTTTTTCTTCAATAGCGTCCTCTACGTGCAGGTAGGGAACGGCATAGGCGTGATACACAACCTTGACCGAAACCCGATCAACCACTCCGATATCACCGTCGAATATTTAGCACTGATCGGACCACAGTCTCCTGTCGCCCTCTATGTTACGAGCCTGTTTCCGTAGCCTGACTATACTGAGCAAGGCACATGACTACGAAACTGAACCGTAACATGAAACAAACAAACAAACAAACAAACAAACAAACAAACAAACAAACAAACAAACAAACAAACAAAAAACCCAGCAAAACAACAAACAAACAAACTAACCACCCCCCCCCCCAAAAAAAAAAAAAAAAAAAAATCGCGTTCACTCGCGAGGCCACTGAAATTCAAAAGGCTGGGGCGAGTTTCATAAGCTAACAAGCAAAAAAACAAAACACAAACACAAACAAAAACACAAACAAAAAACACAAACCAAACCAAAACAAAACAAAGCAAACAAGAAAAGGCCTTCAGCTCAACTTCCAGATACCACTTCGGAGTTTCTTCAACTGACAAGCCCCCCCCCCCCCTAAAAAAAGGAAAAGAAATAAAGGACAAAAGGAAAGAAAAGAAAAGAAAAGAAAAGAAAAGAAAGGCCTCTTACCCGCTCAGATTAGGCTCTGAATCTGTCATTTTCTAGACAACTCAAAATCATGGATTTGATGTCTTGACGTGAGAAAGAATGAAGCTACAAAGTAATTGAGGAATTTAGGCACAGAATTGAACCGTTTTGTTAACATTGGATCCGTCATCTTGTGGAGCGAAATGATATCTTTCCAGAGATACGTTACTTTCATCATCGCAAGGAATAACTGAAGTTATGATGAAGAATAACCCATAATGATATCTTACTATTTTCTATAGGTGCCTATTTTTAATTTTTTTTTTCAGATTCAATCTCAAAAAATCTTAAATTGATCCGAATGGAGTTAAGTCGTTTTGCAGTCAAACTCTTCAACTATTTCCCACGGCTGCCGCCACGTTTTCAAAAGTGTGTGTGTGTGTGGGGGGGGGGGGGGAGGGGCAGTTTATATTCTGGTGCCACTTCCGGGTTTCATCATCTTACAAGCAAAAAACAAAACCAAAAACAAACACAAATATAAAACAAAACAAACGAACAACAACAACAACAACAAAGCCTTTAGCTCAACTTTCTGATTCCACTTCCGGGTTTCTTCAGCTGACAAGCAAAAACCTTCTCACGACCAAAACAGAATCGCTATGGTACAACTGGAGCTTAACCGAATTCTTGTTTTTTGTTTGTTTGTTTGTTTTTTTTTTGCCACAATGACTTCCCGTTTCCGGGGTCTAAAAAAGTGCGTGTGTGTGTGTGTGTGTGTGTGGAGGGGGGGGGGGGGGGGGATAGACCCTCCCCCCCCCCCAGCGGCCATGTTTCCTTTTACCTGATTTGCAGGTGCATGTGTTCTCTTCTCAATACTTCCCCGTCTCTTCTGAAGACACGAAATGTATAATTTCATAAAACCGTCTCAACCGTATTTTTGTCAGTATACATAGACTGATATTGTTATTATTGCCAGAATGACAATGGCCAATGGCTCACCCGCTTGCAGGATGTGGCTTATACGACTCCCAAAACCTGCATTAGAGAGGAATAAAGATATCCCTGTATATTTGTATAATTATTTTTTGTTATGTTCGTTTTTTCTCTTTATGTTTCGGTCATTTGTTGTACGGCCTATACCCGTGCTCCTCATCTCAATCACGCTCGACAAGCTTGCTTTCTTTAGCATTCATTCTCAGATTCCAACTTTCATAGATTGACCACTATGATTTATCATGTGTGCAATATTCTATGTATGTCTCGTACTTGGATATCATGTATCATTTAATTTTGTTACATTTGATGTACTTTTTCATTGAGAAAAAAAAAATTATAATTGAAATTGAATATTGAAACCGAAATTTTGATATACAGCAGAGGAGCAGTAGGAGAATATTGTTATAGGCAGCACTAGGTGAGACCATGGATCTGTAAAAGGAGGTTGATGTGCGAGGATATGAATTCTCATGGTAGAGTTGGAAACATAATGAATAGGGGAAAGACTTTGTTACGTAACAAAGACCGGAACTGGCCTTGATCTATAGGCTGCAGCTTTATAATAACGATAACAATGCTATTGTGTTTCGATATTATTCATGAATATTTTACATTAGTGTGTAATAGCATGATATGATAAGAACTGGAGTAATACAACCTTGCTGTATTGAAATTCATGAACTTATTCATGTCGATGTAGAGCAATTTGTCAATCAGTTGCAACCTTGATGTATGATATTCAGTGGTGAATATAGCATTAGGCATATCTTGATTTGTTCGTCTGGTAAAACCAGACACATTGGCCATCACTGGGCGCAATGCTTGCAGGACTCTCTTCATTTCTACGGCATAGAAATGTAAATAATGCACGTAAATAAAAACACTTTTGTGGTTGCACGATTATGCTTTCAATAATGTACTTATTGTTCACCCACTCTTTCGTACGTAAAGGAATCAGTGTCATATACATAATGTGCTATTCAAGTTTTTTTTTTTTTTGATTTGGAGCTATGAATCGTTTCGTCAATGCTTATTAAGGATTATTGGTTGTGAAGCGGACTATTAACACATGATATGAGTTTATATGGAGGATATCCCCTGGATATAGGAAGTACCTCTGAATACGAAAAGTGCAAAATGCCAAGGAAATTGCAGAGGGATTGGCAAAACATACGCTGGAAATTTGAAAGGTATTATAACAGGCTCTATAATACTGCTGTAGTGACCTTTGATAGACATTGTAAAGTTCTCACCAGAGAGAGAGAGAGAGAGAGAGAGAGAGAGAGAGAGAGAGAGCAACATAATGGAATTACCAAAACTTAAGTATTAAACTCTCGAATGTATTGTTTAACTTTGCTGAAACTTTCAAGAAGTAATTCACTAGTAATTTTCAGTCCATTCACGCTAAAAATCCACGATGTAGAGAAACTTTCCCCGGATCGACCACGCCTCAGCCTCCCAACAGTTACAATGTAGGTTAACAACGAACTATTGGGTAATACTATGTCTTGCAGCTGGCGCGACATCACTTTAATATTCCCTCGAATGACTTCTGAAGTTAAGAGCTCTTAGTCGCATCAGTAATAATTCTAGAAATACCTGTAGATAATTTGGTATTCTTGTCAGTATCTGTAAAATCAGAGACATGGAGAGTTCAGAAATATATGTATCATGCACACTACGCATACTTTATATTTGTTCCCATGTATAAACAATAAGGTCCGAATTCACGAAGGTGGTACAAATGAAACCATGGTTTAAACCATGGACAAAAACCATGGAGTACCAAGTGTCGCATAGAATATTTCGTTACGAAATCAGTCATTTCGTCAATGAAATGATTATTTTGTAACGAAATGACATCCTTTTGTAACTAAATGAACATTTCGTCCGCGAAATAATAATTTCGGTAACGAAACGGTCATTTTGTCGACGAAATGACCAACTTCGTGACGAAATATTCCGTGCGACATTTGGTGCTCCATGGTTTTGATTTGAACCACGGTTTAATTTGTATCTCCCTCGTAAATTCGGGCCTAAATGTTGATAGGTGTATAGATTACATGTAGTCAATGGAAGAAAGGCTACTAAATGAACACACAAAATGTATCAATAAAAACCTTCGAAGGCATAATTTTTGTAAGCATGTGTATGGCTTGACTCCATTGAGCATAATGTGTGAACTATATCTAAAATTCACATTCATAAACTCATAATCACTACAAGTCTCCCTCTCCATATATTTTCTGTGTTATGAGTTTATGACATTATGATGTGTATTCTGGGAGTTATAATATATGAATACACATGAATAAGTCCCGTGTTTTGAGCTTATGATGTGTGTTCTGGGAGTTATTTTTGTTTGCAGCACCTGCAGCATCATAGTCACCATGCACCATTATAATCATCATCAGACATCAAGATCACCATCAACCTTTCCTATATGATCCTATCACCATCAACACCATTAACATCATAACCATCATTATTGCCATCATATGACTATTACCATCGTCATACCATCATACCAACACCACCATCATTATCATCACCACCTTCACTATCACCATCATCATTGCTGTTACCATATCAACCATCATCATTATCAACAAAATATCATCACTACTATCATCATAGTCACCATGCACCATCATCATCACCATCATCGACATCATGATCCCATCTTGATCACGATCATCATCACCATCATCTTCAACACCACCATTTGTGATATTAATCTTGGTGACACAAGACCTCTTCATCCTCTGTGAGAGGAAAAATACCAAGACAAAAAAAAAAGAAAAGAAAAGAGTGTTTAACGTTTACTATAATGCTGAATATTCTTTATTCATATATTTCTTGTCGGCTGTACATGATAGTATACCTGGAAACACTGATGGATGACATTTACATTTCAAAAATAAAAGGCAAATATTTTTCTCTTCTCTGAGGTCTTTTGATTCTCAGGTTAATAAAACAACGACACAGAAGCATACTCCTAACAAGTACAGATTACATGTCAACCTGGCATACAATTATATATATTTTTCAGGTGGGAGTGCTTCATTTTGTGTAAAATTGACAGAATTTGATAAAAACACATGAACTTCAACAAGTATATCTAATTTTCTATACCTGAAAAGCATTTCCTTGGGCATGGCCCAATCCCAGCTTCCAAACTTTCAGTATGGTCAGCAGAGCAAGCGTAATAACATCACAAACAACGAACACAATTTGCCTCAAAGACTGTCATAATAAACCATGTATACTTCTGACATAAATGCATCAAAGATTACCTTCAAAAAACATGGGTCAATACAACAAAGTATTAGCTAGTTCAGGTTCTGAGCTGGTACTAGTATAGGAAATCAAACAAAAGCATGAGACAAGCTAGCCTTTTGCAAAGGCAGCTCGCTATTATTTTCAGCACACGCACACAGAGAGCAATGGACTCGCACACACGCCATCCGATCGCTGTGTGCGAGCGAGTCCACTGCTCGCCGTGTGCAGTCCATTGCTAGCCACCTTGACAAAAGGCTAGATACAAGCTTATCTTTTAACATGACACCTGTAGGTCAACAAAAACCTTAACTATATAGGTACAATAATACATGGAATCCCGCCAAGCTAGTATCTCACACATAGAAATACCAACTCTTACGACAAAAACCGTGCTCTGTATAGGCCCTATGTACGTGTGCTGTGGATTCGAAACTTAAACATGGCACTCCCAACATTCGTTGTGGTGTGTTTTGACACGTACAGGAGTCAGTGTTGCACTCAAGATTTCAATGTGACACAAATTTGTATGTTTTGGGCAATAAAAGGGAAAAAGCCATGAATCCTCCATTTCTTTACTAAAAAGAAATTACAAACATCAGGGCAACATATTCACTAAAGAACTTGATAATTTCTGGCACATTAGATAACAAGGAATAATCTGAGTTAGGAATGCTGCTTTTTAATAGTCAACTTCAATACATATTGTTGAAGTTAATCCATCGTGACCTTTGATCTTCAAATTAACTGTCCATTGCAAAAAGGTTTCCTTGTTCATTTATATCTGTTTTTATTTCTTCTTCTTTCTAACTACAATATTAGCTTGAAAATACATCTCTTGCCTAGTTTTACAAGCATTGTTCTGAATGGTCATTGAGAGGCCCGATATTTGACCTTTCAAGTGAACTGCCATACAAAGGGGGTCAGTGTCTCATTCCAAAAATGTATCCATTTTCTTGAATAGCAGTATCAATTGCAGTTTCATTCAATGCAAAGCACTATACATTTAACTGGTTACTGATTGTGCACATAGGCTACATATAAAAGAGTATGTGGGACCATGAAAAACTCATCACTGGCTGTTGCCACGATGGCAAACATCAAGTTATGCATACAATGAATACTACATAAGCACAATCCAGGTTCGAAAGTGTGATCATAGTAAAAATGTTCGTTGTTAGTAGCACCAGCTAGAAAGAAGGAGTTTTTACAGCATTACAGATGGATGCATACCATCATCCCCTGAAATTTACAGAAATCGTATCTACATGATGTTCTTCTGCAATTAATAGAGAAAAATAAGATGCTAGGTCTTGATTTCCAAAGCCCAGTACATTAAACACCTCTTGGCATAACACACATGCACACACACACATATACATATTCTAAACACATCAATACAAGAATACATTACAAAATACATGATACTCTATACATTGTACACATTACAATTAAGGAGTATTAAAAAACTAGAAATGTCGCTATGGCGACTGATGCCTCCGCCATAATGCATGATTCTCCCAATAGGTGTATAGTACAATGTCTTCACAATGTGTGATGACAGTTTCACATAACTGGCAAAATATTGAAATGACAGGTTTGTCAGAAATATCTTGAATATTCACTATCCTTGAACTGGGTTATAATTGTCTACCAAGAGTGCAGGTACACATATTTGGGGGAAATTGAGAATTTCTACTTGACTTCTGACCGACCCTTTTATGAGTTTATGCATTGAGTAATTTCCAAGGTATGAAGAGTGTTCAATTGCAGTACAAAACAGATTTTTTTTTGGGGGGGGGGGTGGGGGAACATTGAAACTGGGCCTTTGACCCTTAACCTTTGACCTTTGACCTTCTGGCTGGAAATTTCCCAGAGAATCTCCATTAGATAATGCATGCATATATCAAGTTTTAAAACTAATAATGCAAGCATTGCATATACTAGTATAGGAGGGAAATAGTAAAATTCTGAGTAGTTGACGTTGACGTTGACCTCTGACCCCCTGACTATTGACCCATGGCCCCTACATTCCCTAGATAATCCCTGCCAGTCACTACATGCGTATGTACAAAGTTCCATGAAGATACATTGAACCATTTGCGAGAAAAGTAATATTGCAACATTTTCACCTAACCTTTGACCTTTTGACCTTATGACATGAAACTCTCTCTGGAGAATCTTTACTCAGTAGTACATGTCTACACTAAGTTTCAAGAAAATACCTTTGCACATTGCATAGATATGGGGAAAATAGCAACATTTTTAGCATTTGACCTTGACCTTTTACCTCTTGTCAATGTCACTAAAATCTACTCAACTAATTGTTCTATCACACATCATCCTTGGACAAAGTTGGGTGAAAGCTGCTTCATCCAGTTTTGAGTTATCACGTAAACAGATAAATTTTAGGATTTGACCTGGATCTTTGACCTTTGATCTCTGTCCAATTTCACTAAAAAATCAATCAAGTAATTGTCCCATCATACATTATCCTCCAACACAGTTTGGTGAAATTTGCTTGATCCAGTCTTGAGTTATCGTGTAAACGGATACAATTTCATGATTTGACCTTGACCTTTGGCCGATTTCACCCAAAATTTAATCAAGTAATTGCCCCATCATACTTGGACCAAGTTTGGTAAAATTCCAGTCAGTATTACTCAAGTTATCTCGTAAATGAAAGCGGACGTACGTACGTACGGACGGACAGACAACCCGAAAACATAATGCCTCCGCCACCACTTCGTGGCGGAGAGGCATAAAAATGCGACTTTGAAATAGCAGAATGTCACTCCCACACAAATCAGATCCATGTAATATTTCAGATTAGTGATGATTCTTCTTAAAGGTCTTTTCAATATTTCTTTATTCTATCTTCGTAAATTTCATCACATACTGCAGTGCCTCTCACATATAAAAATTAATCTGTCCCTCTTGCTCCGTACATATTTCTGGCTACCTTTTTTTTTTCCCTCAACGGTCAACTGACAGAGTATTATGTCAAGGAACCCCCATCCCCTCAAGAAACTGAATTTTAACAATCACATTGTCAGATTTAAATGTAAATCATGGACATGGCTGCCACAATTATCTAAAAATCAAGTTCACAGCCTTTCCACAGGAATAATAACTTACGAGATATTTTGTGCATTAAATGCATGTCAAAGTATAAAAACTACTTTTGCAAATCAGGCAGACATTTATATCCTTTTAATGCTACACTAAGGGATATCCATTGGAATAAGACATTTACATTTAACATCATATCAGGTCATATCAGTATATGATCATTGAAACTGTAATATGATAATATGTGACCCTGCACCTCAAAACAAACAAAAAGTCGCCAGACATGAATATTTAGTTAAGACCATATTCTGAAAGAGCAGACTTTAAGCTTTAAAATGATGTATAACTCAAATCAAATGGACTCTCCTAACCTATCTAAATATTGGAAAGAAAGCACAAACTCAGGAAAAGTGTGAACTGAGAAAAGAGGCTCTGAAGTACAGTGCCTATTCAAGCGCTTAATCTTTACCAAACCGTGCTGGCTGTGCGATGAATGGGACAAAAAACAGGAAGTAAACCACCAGAGTAACAACAATGAAGGGATTATCAGATTAAACTGAAATTAAGCATGCCTCATTAACACATTCTGTCCATAATTAATGCCAACTTTCAAAGCAGTAGCACTATCCTTTCAAAAGTTATTAGAGTTGAAAGTGAAGAGTGTGGACAAGGTTTTTCAGAAATGAAAAAGGGATTCTAAAGACACACCTAATCGCACTATTCTACCAAAAATGTTCGAGATAAACTGCTAAAAAAACACACTTTCCTGCCCGTTTTATGAAACCAAATTTTAGCATAATGTAAAAGAAGACCCGCTCTTTCAGAAAATATGGAAAAGTCAAGTTCGGCTAGGTTGACCCATTTCACTTATTTTCAGTCCTCACGCAAAATCAGTGTGTGCGACTTTATGTTCGTTTTGAGGTGCACGGTCACATATAACATGTCATAATGCAATATTACATTGAATCATGTTAAATGGATGGTATAGTTTTGGTTGAGATGGGAGATTTAAATCTTTTTGCGAATTAATTTGAAACCACTTACATGTGATATCAAAGAGCATACAATCATATGACGAATTCAATGTTTATTTGATGAAAATCAGCTTAGAAATGGCTGAGAAATCCAAAAACAAACAAAACAGTGTCATAATAAAAGGTGTGTCCCATCTTTTATTAGCTTCACTTTGTTTTTGGATATCCCGGCCATTCAAAAACCAATTTCCATCAACCAAACTTTTTATTTTGCTTTAAATTTTGCTTCGACATGTCATCTAATTAGCTCGCAAACATTTAAAACTCCAATTCCCATCTCAACCAAAACCATACCATCCCTTTAAACTATTAGAAAATGGAAACTCTTGATTAGGGGCACAAACCGATCAAATCTGGCTTAATGCACACCTCTTCATACACAAGTTGGACGGAGTACAAGTCAATGACTGGGACTGCTGAGGATTAAATAAAATCGGGTGAGGCGTTCATGACCGATGACACCTCCACATGTCAGATATATCTACCTCTCAGTAGAGTGGTTTCACCATGCTTGCCAAGTTCGTTATCAACATGATAATGGAAAGTACAGTCAACCTTTAAAAAGTCGTATCCAAAGGGATGGCAAAAAATTCCTTCGACCTGCATAAATTTGACTCTCATAATAGAGTTTACACATGTTTATATTCATACAGAGTAGATCTTTTTGTTCAACTTGGCAAATTTTTTGACTTCTGTGAAGTTGACTCTGGCTGCATGAGGTGGGCATGCATGTCAGGAAGTAGGATACACATAATCATAACAAAAACTGTCAGCTTTCAACCACAGAAGCATATAAAATTGTCATTCTTCATCTGTGCTCATACCTCACTGATAGTTTCCTACCCGGAATACCCAAATTTTGTGCCTGTAACAAGAAACAAACAAACGAACCCGAAATGAAGCAAACGCTATGTGTTAAAACCCATCGAATGACATAAAACTACATGTATTGTACTTGCAAAATACTCTGTGGTAGGATAACTTTTTATATGGTACATAACAGTGGACAAATGTAGACAAGTAGCTCTCAGTCTGAACTGAGAAACAGATTCTCTATATGGACAGTATTGTGACATTCTTACCAGTATGTGACCAAATGAAAGAAAATAGATGAGAAAAAATGTGTTTCAAAGATTTGAAGGTCAGATGTGATCTTGGTGGAGTGTGCTTTTTTTTAAAAAAGTAATAAAGCATTTTTAGATTTACAAAACCCGCAAATTTCCAATACAAGATGAAAGATACCTAGTGGCTCAATACAATGTCAGATCTTTAGTTCGACTGAGTTTCACCTGCTTTGAAAACACACAAGTGTCATCATGCCTGAATTACAAATTTTGTGATTCGTGCACACTTTGTTTCTTTCAAGCTAAGATAAGGTAAAAGTCAGAAAGGTGTTGCACTAATTCATTTTGTTATTCATTGATTGAGAATTGTGAGGCAAAAGTACCACTACCCCCTATCCCCCTCCCCCAAGGAAAAACAACAACAACAACAACACAATGTACCGCATAATGGATTAAGCATTACATTGTCAGATTTGGATGTTTTTCCCGTCTCTGCTAATTCATGGATTCGGCTGAACATTTTTCCTCATCATAATCCATTTTCATTTGTCCACCACATGAAATTTGATGTTAAGCTATCTCCATACAGTCCTCCCCAATCTTACATTCATAAAGGGTCAAAGGTCATCAAGTTTCAATACCTTTAGTCAGCTCAAAATAATAATTTGACCCAGAGCAGAAAAGAAATCATTGTTAAACAATAATAAATCTGGGCAATATTAGTAGTACCTACACATTTTGTCTGACTCTGTTATGATACAATGTATTTCCTGTGATCAATTTCTTGAAATAATTGTGGAATCATAAAGGAGATAGAAACAATCTTAATACTGAAACTTAAACATTAATTTCAGGAACATCATTCTTAAGATTGCACCAAATATAACATCTGTCTTGTGTAAACACCTACACAAGGTTTGATTATCAAAGTTTTGTGAAATAATATCTAATTCACTGCAATGACAAGAAAAAATATGAAACATTTCAGTGATTACAAATTAGTAGGTAGTCAACAAAAGCAATCTCCCTTTTCAGTCTATGGCTATGTTACAAGTCAAAATTGCACTCAAATAAGTGTCATCCCAAATTTTCCAAATGAGTATATAACAAAGAAAATCACAAAATCTGACCTTCACAGACTTATTTTTCCATAACAAATGTCCCCCAAAACTAGATAACACCTTACCATGATGACACCTATTGATTATTCGTGTAGAGTTCACCCAAAATTTCTTCAGAGGCACTGCTTCTTATGTTTGGGGAAAACAAAGCTGAAAACATGGTCCTATTATAGACTATTGGAATCACTGACACTGTGGAATTATGAAGCCATATAAACATGAGGTTGAAAATAAATGTTAAACAAAGTGTACTTCAAAATGGAGACTATCCATAACGGGTGAAAAGATTTACCATACTCAATATTTCCAATAGAGTGAAGCATTACAATTAACTACTCTGTAATCAGTCCAATAGTTTTGTGGTAAATATTAACAGGTCACTTCGTAGGGGCAGTATGATTCTCAAAACTTCTTGTATGGAACATCAACACATAAAATAACTTGGGTCAGCAAACATCAGCGATCGATGAAGTCGAGCCAACAGTGTGAAATTCATCTGAAGTTACCATGGCAACAGGAAATTCGTCAATCAAGTCCCTATGATGGTCAATCGGTATACATATACCTTACCAGTCATCTGCATGCACAACATGGTAGAATCATATTACATCTGAAAGGAAATAATCCTAAGGAAATAATCCTAAAGTAAAGTTAATTAAATTTCACAACATGGCAGTCATAAACGACAATTTAAATGCTACTGACTTTTAATACAGAACATTTCTTTTTGAGCGAAAAGTTTGCTACTTTGACTCTGATGTCTGTAGATAATATATTTCCAGATCTATAAACTTTCACTCAAAGAAAGATGCTCGGGAGTAAATTCTCCTGGACGGCATCACATTCTTGATTTGCATTTATGAGATTGAGCAGGATGGGGAGAGGTAGAGAAAGGGATGCATAAAAAGATTTTCTTTTTTTTTAGTGGAAAGCAGAAGAGATAAGATGAAGATAATGGAAGGAAAAGGAGGAAAAAAGAGAAGAAAGAGGTAAATTTGAGGCAATACTATCTAAGGAAATACACATAAAAGATGGCTCTGAGAGTTGTACTCTTTCCAATAAACTATTCTATATCTTTTGAAGACACAACAATTCTCCCATGCTGCTCGTAGTCTAGTCTGTTTCGTTCACTACCACACACCGTTTCAATCCCTGATGTTGACAAAATGGTCAGAAATTTGCACTTTGGCTGGACAAGGCACACAAAATGAACAAAAAAAAGAAGAAAAGAAACGAAAAAACAAAAACAAAAACGACCCCAATTACAACGGAAGGATCCAGGGATTGGTGTTCCTGACAAACATCACAAAGAAATACACCGAAATTTAACTTTCTGGCAACGACAGACTCTTTTTTTCACTTCCCTTGCTGAGGTCCAACATGATTGTGCTATGATAAAACATGAAATGTACAAAAAACAAATGCTTTACAAAGACAAATGAAAAAGTCATGTTAGAAGCTTGCCATGCACATGTACATGCTGTCAAGACAAATATGATCGGTCATTGTTACTGATTGAAGTAAAATGTCTGCACCACTGATGGTAGTACAATGATAAAATAAAGCAAATAAGTTCTCAAATTCCCCCTCAAAGGGAATGCCACATTTGATTTCTGACAAAAATCCAAGATGGAGAAAATTCACAATGTGGAAATCATCAACAGGCCCCTCCTGAAATTTAACAACAGTGATACACACACATATATTTCATGGAAGAAATATAATGCTAAATAAAATCAAAAACTTATTTCAACTCTATCACGGTCAGTGACAGTGATTCAAGTATTCCATGCTGTAAAAACACTAGTTACAGTTTTTTATTCCAAAAATTAAATTAGGTTTGTCAATTGGAAATTGAAATGGGGTTTATCATTCCACAAGTTTGTTAAACCCAAAATGAAATGAGATTTGTAAATCCAACGATGATTATAGTTTGCACCTTCCTTCATATTTAGATCAATGAACCTTCAGAATAAACAATTGTATTTCACTTTAGTAATAATGAACCTTTTTTATGTTTGGATTAACAAACCTTTGGAATAATGAACATCTCTTGAAACATGGAGGTGTCAAAATGGCGCAAAAATGCCCTATTCTCTCGGACTTTAATGAGAATTTATCAATCACACAAAAAATTCCCCCTTGGCTTATGGGTAATGACGTGCATAAACATTAATAAATGCTAAAAGGTTCTACCCCCGTAGTTGTGTTTCAAACTGAATCAACCCAATCTCTCACGAAGACCAGAACTCCATGTAAACACATACAGTCTGACATTATCCACAAAATCCTCTGAAATTGGAATTCAACTTTTAATCATAATTTGCCACCTGTTCCCTATATTCATACTATCCCCTGATATAACCTGATAAAGACAGAGAACTGATTTTTCCTACAACACGCATTTCCCATCCACCCTAGCCCAAGAACACTCGGGACAAGTCTTCAACAGATTTAATGCACAGTGCAAAGCACGCTGAGAGATACAGTAATTTGTAAATTTCATAATAGACAGTAGTCTATTGCATTACATGTTTCTATCTACTGAAGATATCTGGATCTAGCTGTCTTTCACAACTACTTAGTGTTTATGGAAGGATGTACTTTCACATTTTTCATCAGTCTACAGCACAGCAAAAAAGATATTGTCCTCCTCCTCAAATTGGCAACAATGCCATTTGCTGCATTTTCTGCACTGGAGAAAGATGTGATGCAACAACACATTCAGTAAATCTGTATGGAATCAGGAACAAATACATAACTGTAATAATCCAAAATGTGTCGACAATTCAGAGGCTGCCCACAACTTTTGGATGCAGCTCTTCATTGATTCTGCTGCTACTCTTGTCAAAATGGTACATTGTATATGGCTAGACAAGGGTTAAGAAGGGGAGAACATTTTTTCACATCATGGAATATAAGGAATTAGTGACAAAACTATATAAGAGATTTAGAGAAATTCATTATACTAGCTATATTCACTGAAGGGCATTAACGTAAGTATGATTTGCTTTCTCAAGTGAGAAACACTGAACTGTTTATGGAATACCAAGAAACGTGATTCCAATGATATCAATAATCGGAAGAACTGATTTACTCTCTCATAAAAAAAAAGAAAAAAAAAAGAAAAAAAAAAGAAAAAAAAAAAGAACTCAAAACAATCTGGCTACAGTATACTTCCAAGACTCATGAACTATTTTACTCTCCTCTCTATATTCCCTAACAAAGTATATTGATTACACAAATTAATGAAATTCTTGTGTCAACTTGTTTTTATTGCAGCTGACTGACAAATGTGGATAAGATGAAAATATCTAATAACCAGGTGATAACAATAGGTATTATTGAAATGTGTGACTGATTATCATAACTCATCTATTCATGATATTATGTTTGACCATTCTTACATGGAGGAATTCACACTGCATTTCAGAACATCCTCTTCGCCCTATAGCAACCAATTGAGGACGAGCTAATTTTGCTATTAAAAACATACATTTATAGCAAACACTTGCCCCTGTATACTCGGGACCACAGTTTTAAACATGTTATAGAAATTGGAATTTTGTTTCCAACAGAACGGAAAGGGAAGTGTGCCCAAACAGGCGGCTCTTCAGAGTCTGGCATTTTTCATCTGATTGTGATTCTAGCTCACTAACACAAATGCATGTACTTCTCAGAAAGTAAACAAACTACTAAACTACCCCTCTAAAAAATACCCTTCAGCATTCCCTTACACTTTTCCCTGTGTCCAATGTTACCTGTGGCTGAATATACTTCCTTTTGTTTTATCTCATAGTAAATACTCAAATTATTCATTTCAATTTTCTACTTCCGGTCTCCTACCAATTTCAGTCATTCAATCTAATTCCAAGCTTTTCTTTATGCTCTCTTCAATGTCAAAATCATGTAACGCAAACCTTGAGATGCCTATTGAAACCTGAATTAAAATGTACACTGCATTCTACAGTGCCGACCGCGGGAAACGTCACGCTTTTCCGAGATCTGGACGAGGCCACTGACGCGTATCCCCGCGGGTACCCGCGGGTATACGCGTTCAGTGGACGAGTCCATCCGCCCGCACGGATAATCCATCCTCGGGAATTTGCGTCTCGATTGACGCGGGTTGGACGAGGGTGGACGAGGGTGGACGAGGGTATTCAAGGGCACATTCCCGTTAAGCTTTATTTTGACCGCTCAATCAAAATACATTTCATGGAGTTCCGACTTTGCCCATTTTCATCAAATTCCGATTTCAGGGGCTTCTTTTCGATTTAATCACACTCTGATGTCCACTGCCTTGATTGTTCGCTACTTTCTAAAGAAGTACACCTGCGGAAGTTGTGCACATGCGTTCATCACTCAAGTATCAATAATTATTAGAACATATCGACATCGGTTACGATCATCTCGCTATTCACGACTTTTAACGACCTGCGCCACCAAAATTTCATTGCTGAAAATTCGGTGGCCCAATCGGGCTACAAAAAAAGTCGGATGTTTGCCTTTACTTTTGAAAATGAACAGCGGTAACAGTCGGCTCCGTAAGACGCAAAAATGAATGTCGCATGTTTACTTTTGATTTTAGAAATGAATCACGGTGACATTTGACTCCGTATGATACTGGAATAAATACCGAATGTTTGCTTTGGCGTTCGGAAGTGAATGATAATATTCAACTCCGTAAGACGATAAGATAAATGCCGGATGTTTGCTCTTACGTTCGAAAGTAAATAGCAATAACATTCAGCTCCGGAAGATGCTTGAGTAGGCTATATGTCGAATGATCCCTTTGACGTTCGGAAATGAATAACAAAAATATTCAACTCCGTACGATGATAAAATAAAAGACGGATATTTGCTTTTACTTTCGAAAATAAATAGCAATAACATTCGGCTTCGGAAAATGCTAACATAAATGTCAGATGATTGCTTTTACGTTCGGAAGTGAATAGCAGTAACATTCTGCTCCATACGATGCTAAAATAACTGTTGGATGTTTGCTTTTAGATTTCGAAATGAATAACAGTAACATTCAGGTGCGTTCGGTGGTAAAATTAATGTTCAATGATTGCTTTGATGTTCGGAAATGAATAACAATGACATTCAACTCCGTATATACGTTTATAAAATATACAATGTATATCTGATGTTTGCTTTTACGTTCGGAAGTAAATAGCAATAACATTCAGCTCCCGAAGATGCTAAAGTAAATGTCGAATGATCCCTTTGACGTTCGGAAATAAATAACAAAAATATTCAACTTCTTACGATAATAAAATGAATGACGGATGATTGCCTGTACTTTCGAAAGTAAATAGCAATAGCATTCGGCTCCGGAAGATGACAAAATAGATGTCAGATGATTGCTTTTACGTTCGGAAGTGAATAGCAGTAATATTCTGCTCCATACGATGCTAAAATAACTGTCGGATGTTCGCTTTTAAATTTCGAAATGAATAACAGTAACATTCACCTGCGTTCGATGGTTCGGAAATGAACACAATAATATTCAACTCCGTGTATACGATGATAACATAAATGTCTGATGTTTGCCTTTATGTTCAAGAGTAAATGGCAATAACATTCAGCTCCGGAAGATGCTAAAATAAATGTCGAATGTTTGCTGTGACGTTCGGAAATTAATAACAAAAATATTCAACTCCGTATATACGATTTTGCGTTCGGAAGTGAATAGCAGTAATGTTCTGCTCCATACGATGCTAAAATAACTGTCGGATGTTCGCTTTTAAATTTCGAAATGAATAACAGTATACATTCAGCTGCGTTCGATGGTTCGGAAATGAACACAATGATATTCAACTCCGTGTATATGATAACATAAATGTCTGATGTTTGCTTTTATGTTCAAGAGTAAATAGCAATAACATTCAGCTCCGGAAGATGCTAAAATAAATAACGCATGTTTGTTGTGACGTTCGGAAATGAATAACCAAAATAACTCCGTATATACGATGATAAAATAAATGTCTGATATTCGGTTTTACGTTCGAAATATAACAATAACAATCAGCTCCCTTCGACTTTCGGAAATGAATGATAATAATATTCAACTCCGTACGATGTTTAAATAAATGTCGGATGCTTGCTTATAATTTATATTGCTATGTACTTTCGCAAATAAATAGCAATAACATTCGGCTCCGGAAGATGCCAAAATGATTAATGTCACATGATTGCTTTTACGTTTGGAAGTGAATAGCAGTTACATTCTGTTCCGTACTATGCTAAAATAAATGTCGGATATTTGCTACATGTGTATTACATTTCGAAATGAATAGTAACATTTGGCTGCGTTTGATGGTAAAAAACAAAACAAAAACAAAACAAAACACACACACACACACAAAACTGTCTGATGTCTGCCTTGACGTTCAAAATTCGGCCCCGTACGATATGATGAAATAATTGTCAGATGACTCATTTCACTTTCGCAAGTGGACAACAGTGACATTCGGCTCCGTACGATGATAAAATAGATGTCGGATGTTTGCTTTTATATTTGGAAATGACTAACTGTTAAATTCTGCTCCGTATACGACAGAGCTGCCAACCTTTCGAAGCACAAATTAGTACTCAGCAGCTCCAAAATTCGTATTTTCCACCAGAATTCGTATTTTTTTCAATCTCCCTCTTTTTGCTATGAGGCCTACAGGCTCTAAACATAACGTTATGACACATGCCGAAGCATCCAGCTGGTCACCAGCACGATAAAGATTCTAAACTACGCAATGTTCAGCGTTGATTGATTGCTTTCTCGCAATGTGTACAAGTGCAAGTTTGTACCTCCAAAATCTTTCTGGGCTGATTATGGAAGCTTCCATTTTCTAGCAGGGGACGGGGAATGCTTGATCTTCTCAAGAGAGCTTCTGTGTGAGCGGATGCAAAACTCTGTTCTGTGTTTCCAATTATGTACTATCAAAACATAATCATGCGTTGTTTTCAGGCTTTTTTCATTTTATTGGATTTTAAACATCAGTATTTTTCGAAGTATTCCAATTCCTTTTCCCCTGACTGGAATCGGAAAGTCTGCTATAACGATGATCGCAAAATGCCGCGCTGTGTGTGGAAGCGCCGATGTGGTGCAAACACGTGGCTTCATTTTCAAGTTTAAATGAATGCGCCATGTGCTCCTGCCTATAAGAGGTTACTGCAAGTTCGATGGATCGAATGCGCCATAGCTGAGCTGAGCTGAATGACTTGTTTACGGTAAACATGCAATTTACGTTCGATATGAAGAAATCATTACGTCTTTCACGAGGGAAAAACACACAAAACAAACAAACAAACAAACAAACAAAATACACCCACGAACGAATGTTGATAGCCAAAACTTTGAAAAGTAATAAGCAGTTTTGATGCGCGTGAACTGAAATTAATTGTCATTACACGTTGTATTTTGCTGTCTAACCAGGTGATGACTGCATCTCATTGGACCTTCTCGTAGTGAATTTGTCTGGGCATACGAGACCTTTCATGTATTTCTGTGATTGCATTTTTAATTGACTAAATAATCAATCCTTTTGTTATTGTTCAGGGAACATTAGATATTCGATCAAGTACACTATAATCGACTCTTCGATGTTCCCTACTATGCGCCAAAAGAAAGGCTATAGACATAGAACCATGATATCTTTGGAATTTTTCCTTTAATTCAACTAATGAGCTGGTTCTTCGATCGATATTTCCAGGATACTTACACGCTGTTTATTCCAATGCGCGCATTCTTTCGTCTGGCACGCACCTGGGTGTGGCACCTGCTTTTGTGGAAATTTCCACAAGGGAGAGGGGTGGGGTGTCAAGTTTCTTCGAGCCGAAGAGACTGCATACACAATCTCTTCGCTTTTATTTATTGTCATTCGTGTTTTCGCCTTATTCTTTGCTGATATTGAACATTTAGATTTAACTTTACGAAAGTTGCTATAGCACATGGTTCGTTTTGTTGTGAGGTGTACGTAATTTCTTTTTTTTTTATCATTCTTGAGAGGGGAAAGAAGAGTAAGGGGGAAAGAAGACTAGAGGGAAAGGGAAATAAAACAAACGTCACGTACGCTGAGCATTCACAGGAAGCCGTCTTTTTACACCAGTCACCAGCATAGTTATCATCACTATCAGACATCACTCAAGATCATTTTAGCCTTTTCCTATGATCAACATTAAGAAACACGCATAATCCCTCGAGATAAATACCTAGGAAACTCAATAATAAATACAAAGTATCAACACCTCCCAACAACACAAACATTTAGAAAAGACAGCAAATAGCACATCGAAGCGACTGGGATCAAACTCCGTCGCTTCGATTGCAGCGAAGCGGAGAAATCGCCGTTACGAAAATAACAGTGCGAGACACTAAGAGAATTACGTTTAAATACTTCAAAGTATAAAGGGAACAGATAAAGTGATATAAAATGTAAGAAATCGTACTAAACGAGGTGTGAGAAACGACGGAAATAAAACGAAGTTTAGTAGTAAGCTTAGGCCCTAGCAAAAGTTTTGCAGCACCGAAAGCTACGCGAAAATAAACACACATATAAAACTCGGTATTGCGACGAGATCCTATGGGATCAAGTCAATAAACGATACAAAACAAAGGAAATTGATTCATTTTGACGGGAAAATAGTTTGTTATAAGTATTCTGTTATATGAGATCTCCTTTAATAGGCCTAGAAATAATCGAGTTTCCACGATACTCTGGAAAGAAAGTTCGAACGCTTTTCACCTGCACATATACTGCAGAGGGCAGTGCACATCAGTCATCAATACACGAACAGAAACTCACCTCTACAACTTCCTCGCAGAAAATGATGCAATAGCGTTATAAAAAAAAACAGACAACACTCTAAAAATCATTTCGTACTTGGGAGGCAAGGGACAAGAGGATGAAAAGAAGAGAAAAAGAAGCAGACATTGCACAACGGGACGCTTTCACCCCGCCTCATACGGTACTGTAGTGGCAGCTGGCTAATTGGGATACCACGGCGATCCATGTAAACATCCAGGGTCCGTAGGCGACAGGGATTCACGCGCGCGAAGTTCTGTTCGGTGTACACAGTACGCAAGCAGCGATATGCGTGTGCGCACATTTTTCTATTCAGCGCTTTCCACATACGGTGCGTACGCGTTGCATCGATATCCCAGCTGAATACAGATAACATGGCACATGCGACGTGCGTTTGCTATATTTTTACCCATTATTTTGCCCCACTGTGAATTCGTACTTTCTAAGGACGTTTTCATATTGTCGTATTCCCTTCGATTTTTCGTATACGAATTTTTCGGAACGGTTGGCAGCTCTGGTACAATGCTAACATAAATAACAGATTATTGCTTTCACATTTGAAAATGATTAATGGTATACATAGGCTCAGTATGATGCTTAAATAAATAGAGGATGTTTGCTTCACATTCGGAAATCAATAAGGGTAACATTCAGCTCCATAAGATGCTAAAATGAATGTCGGTTGTTTGCTTTTATACAGTGTATTTGAAAATGATTAACGGTAATATTCGGCTCCGTAAGGTTCTAACATACTATAGTAAATGTTGGATGATTGCTTTTACAATCAGAAATGAATAGCGGTAACTTTCGGCTCTTTACAATGCTAAAACAAACAATCTGGAAATGCTCCCACTTTCTCATCCCAAAAGTAAGCTATGACCACCTAATAGCATAGGCATCAACTTTTATAATTATCTATAAGCCTATTTGCTAAATCTTAGAATTCAGAATAATGGTGATTGAGATGATCTACTTTTGTATTCATTTATTTTAGACATGGGTACCTGTCACGTCAGTAATGCTTAATAATTGTTTTTAGTAGGACCGATTTAGTTTTTCCTATGTTTTTCTTGATTTTTTTGGCCACCAAAAAAAAAAAAAGAAATCAATGATTTTGGTGGTCAAAAATAAAAATTAGTTTGGAGCCCTGCGATATCATTGGGCTCATCATTACTTAATCTTTCCCATGATACGCTAATATTTATATCATCAATCTGCCGACGTCATCCGACAATTCATGATTCAAACCTTTTTTTTTTTCATCGTCCGTAACCCAACTTTGAACACAGACAGGGTATTCTTTCTCATTCTAGAGTAATGAAGGAGCGCACTTTCGGCTGTGATCTAAGTCCTATTATCATCATGAGTTCATGTCGCCGTTTAGTGATCTAAACTTCAGCTTTGCTGAACTGTTCAATGTCTTGAGCAGGAAGCGAAAACAATGGCTGGACTAAGGAACCTTCGTTTTTAAAAGGGGGAAATAAACAACACTGAAACCGAACAAGCCGGCCGAGCATTGTTTAGGTTAACCACGCGTGGTGATAATCGCGCCCATTGATCGCTCTGTCCAGCTGGCTTAACCCTATTCTAACTGGGAGGAGTTTTTACTGGGGGTGACCCCCCCCCCCCCCCCCCCTTCAGATCTCGGCCACCGATCGCGCGATCGCTGCGAAATTTTTCCTGAAGATAGAGCTGGATGTCAACTACAAGATTACATGGTCATACAATAGAAAAATATTGCCTTTCTATTTTTAATAAATTGATTATGCAAAGTTGTGCATGAAATCATATTTTCACCTATAACTCCATAAAAAAGACTGAAGTATTGCTAAATTTTTGTGTCAAAATTCCTCAAGACATATAAACCAATTTTCATTTAAAAATAAAGCACAGTCAAAACCAATTTCTTTTGTTTTTTATTGTTTTGTTAATTTCTTATGTATTTTATTGATTGTTCGACCTTGTGTTTTCTGTTGTTTTTCAAAATTTGTTGCAGGCACTTTTTCAGGCTTATCTACACTATATAGAATTGATTAATTTCAATGGTTCAAAGATGAAATACTATAATTTATATCAATTTAACCCCAAAAACACAATTTACATTCAATTTGCACACGATATCATGAATTTGAGCTGTTTTCCGGTTGACATGCATTTGCATAACATTACGTAACTTCAGAACGGTGTACTCAGACGTCGCAAATTTGGTCTCAAAATATGCGGAAGACTTCAATGAAAAAAGTTGTGAAACGACGCGGCAAAATCTTTGCGCGTTGCAGAATCGTGACGCGAAACGTGGGGGGGGGGGTCAATTTGACCCATTTGACCCCCCCCCCCCCCCCCACCCAGTTAGAATAGGGTTAAGAGTATGCATATTGACCAAAAATAGTCAGAGGGATGCTAATTTACTCTTACAAGCTATCGCTACTATTTAAGTTGAAAACTGGAACTTTCTGAAAGGTTAAAGATGATCGTAAAATCAGTTCTGGCTACAGGATTTTATAATAATTATAATAGCATACAACATGTACCAAGTTTTCATCGTTTACCTGTCTTATCACTCCAAAGCAGTTCAGCTTAACTGTTGGCTTATAGAAGTGATCATCAATCGGTAAGGATTAGTCAGATGAATTCATGAATTCACTTTATGCATCACGGCTAATCGAACTATTCAACATCGTTGAAGTAACCATACTTTTTTATTTTCATAGTTCAAACTATTTCTTAACATTTATATGCAAAACGAAAGTACTCTACACGTTTTTCAAAATGCTCAGATGTAATGAGTCAATTCCACAAAGATTGCATTACAGCAACCTTTACTGACCTAAACAAGTTTTCTATAGAGCTATCAGTTCTATTATAATGGCATTCTGATAACTTCGACTGCGTTTTGAACTCGTACCGAGCACAGCATTCAAAACAACGGGTTCCTCAGGTCCTCTTTAGGTACTGGTATACTTGCTAAAAGCATTCTCTTTAGCTTCCATTGACAACAACATGCCATGGGAGGAGAATGGAAGCGATCAACTTTCTCGGTAAATGAGGCTTTTCGTATATAGCACACATTGCGTGCCTCTTTCTTTTTTTCTGTTTCTGTTGTTTCAAACTACACTGCAGCCGACACACAACACAAACACACCAAAGTTTACATTCAGGCAACCGTATTTTGGTATTGGTTAGAATCGAATTATATCTGTCTTGTGATTGGCTAATTATCTGTAGCAAAAACAAAACAAAACAAAACAAAACAAAAACAAAACAAACAAACACAAAAATGCTGAAAACTGCTTATCGAATATCAGTGGCGTGCCAAAGGAGTAAAATGGAGTCTATACTCTAAAGGGGCCTGAGCTTTTGATTCCAGAAGAATCTTCGTCAGAGGCAAAATGATAATCAGGCAGGGAAAGCAATCACATTATAAAGAAGTTCACACAACACGAACAGTCAGGGACAGGCTAGGGACACGGAACAAAGAAAACAAAAGGAGAGGATGGGAGGTCATGGGCAAGGAGGCCAACAGGTGAAGGGAGGGGGATTAAAGCAGGAGGGTGGATAGACAAAAGGCATAGGAGGGTCAGTGATAATCCTGAGTGCCATGGGGGTGCATCCATTTAAGAATGAATTTTCTCACACACCCAAGCTGTCGCCATTTATGTGTGTGCGATGAAGCGTTAACGCCGTCGCTAAGCAGGACTGTTGCATCATGGGGGGGGGGGGGGGGGGGGGGGGAACGGGTTGTGAGCTTGAACATAACCTGAACTTTAAGGGCGATTTTCTTTTTTTTTTTTTCTTTTATGACTTCTAGGGATGCGGAAAGGGGTTGTTTTATATATTATTGTAAAGATAAAACTATACAATGTATGTAGAATTCAAGTATTTATATATACATGTGTAGACATGCCTAAAATTTCGTTTACTGCGACATACGCATTTCGACCGAGCGCATCACGACCTGTATGGACTACGCACATGTATTCTTTTATCTTGCGCTCTGCTTTTGTGGGAATTTCTTCAAGCATAGGTGTCAGGTTTTCCTACGTTACGTCTGCGGTCATTAATTCCATATTTGTTAGTTTGTCTGCTTTCTTATTCTGTGTTTTATGCATTTTACTTGAACTTAAAGGTCTAGACATTTCGTTTGCTAAATGCACGCGAGTCACGTTGCATTGTATGATGTATTTTGTTTCGTTGACCATTCATGAGAAGCGTTTCTTTGAGCAAACTCTCTTTTCACACCAAAATCACTTATAGAAGGTAGTCATCCACATTGGTTATCAAAATAATAATTCCGTCATTTTCCTTTCGTTCAGAAACAGGAATCAGAATTCTCAACACGTCATCCACATTGGTTATCAAAACAATTCCGTCATTTTCCTTTCGTTCAGAAACAAAAATCTGTTATTCTCAACACGTTATTACAAAAATTACATCTCACAGCGATAATAGGGCCTACTAGAACCAACTCATCGCAGCAAAATGACACATTACGGTTACGAGGACATACACAATGCTTGAACAAATTACTTTGCTTCAAAATGTAGAAACAGATGAAGTGACATAACAAGAGAAAGGGCGCACCGAAAGAGGTACACTGTATCAAGATCAACTAAGATAAACTCTAACAAAAAAGAAGAAGAAGGAGGAAACTATTCCCCCCCCCCACACACACACACACACGCACACACATACACACAAACGAGTAGATACACAAAGGTCATATGTTTACCTTTGGGAGCAGTGATTTAAAAGATGTTTTAGATATCACATGTGATGCATAATAGGTCCGTTGTGCAAAGCATCCTACATAATTTTTTGTAATAAAGCCTAGAATATAAGGAGATATCAGTATTTCTCTTATAGATTGTAAAGAACCTTCGGAATTAGGACCTTTGTTTCATTTTCGGATTAACGAACCTTCGGCATAACGAACCTTATTTCATTTTTTGATAAATGAACCTTTGGAATAACAAGTTACAAACCTCATATTTTCGGATTAACGAACCTTCGGAATAGCAAACTGTAACCGTTCACATAGTGTACTGTATTTTCGATCATACGGATTCAATTTTTTTTTTTCCAGCGGTTGTTTCTATCCCTATAACTCACATTTCAGAACTATGGGGGTTTTGTTTCATGTACGTGGTGAATTAATACGCCTTTAACGCAAGAGCAAAAACATGGGAAAGTTTGAATGCTTTTCACGTGCACATCGTCACATAAAGAGAATCAGGTGCTGACGGACCATAGAAGTGTCTCAAAATCAATACTGCCATGCAGCTTGCACCAAAATCACAATTCTGATAGGTATTATCCCGTAACAGGGGCGGATCCAGGAATTCCGTAAAGTGGGGGCGCGTTTACAAAATTAAAGGGGGGCGCACGCACCCCTCCCCCATTTTTTTTTTTTTTTTACATTTCTTTTGTTTCAACAACAACAAAAAAAAAAAAATAAAGGGGGGGGGGGGCGGGCGCCGGTTGCGGTCCTCCCTGGATCCGCCCCTGCGTAACCAAGTAAGTTTGAGAGAGAAAAGTTTGAGCCAAAAACACAGCGTTGACAAGTACTACCACAAATTGCATTTTAAATATGGTATATAGTACACAGTACGAGAAAGTATACAGCACGAGATCTCTAGTTTGATTTTCATTTCGCTTCGAATAGTAGACGAGCAGTGACAATCCGTCAAAGTGCAAACTACAGCTAGGGCCTAGCGGCACAGTTTACAGGTCTACCTTCTGTTCACTGCATGGTACACATAAACAAGAACAAAAGCGTTTTCTTCTTTTGCATGTTAGCATGGGGACGATAGTGAATTAAGTTCACCAAGATTCAATGTTTGTAAACAAGAAAGCAGCGCGTAGCAAAGACCTCAGATCGTTGTTATAGCACACGTGCATCTATTGTGGTAACATTTTAATCAACGCACTAACACCATCTGAACATACTGAACGATCATGCCACACAATCACTGTGAAGGGGAAATGTTCAGCAACAACAAGAGCACGAGTATGTAGCCTACCATATACTGTACGCGCATTCATTCCGTGAGTGCCAAATACAAGCTAGAAACACACGCAATAAAGAAACATTGCAAGTTCATGAACTGAGGGACCTTTTTTTTTTTTGTCTTATATCTTAACAAGATAAAGACGTTGTGATTTCGGGTGCTGTTCGTTATTCCGAAGGTTCGTTATTCCGAAGGTTCGTTTATCCGAAACACATAAATTCCCTAAACCATAGAGGTTCGTTAATCCGAAAACGAAAAAAGGTTCGTTAATTCGAACATTTGCGGCGTTATTTCGAAGGTTCGTTAATCCAAAAATGACATAGGGTTCGTCATTCCGAAGGTTCGTTAATCCGAAAATGAAATAGGGTTCGTTATCTCGAAGGTTCGTTGATCCGAAATGATATAGGATCCGAAATGATATAGGGTCCGTAACGAACCTTCGAAGTAAGTCGAGCTTTGTTTCATTTTCGGATTAACGAACCTTCGGAATAACGAACCTTATTTCATTTTCGGATTAACAAACCTTCGGACTAAAGAACCTTACTAACGAACCTTCGGAATAACGAGCTGTAACCGTGATTTCATATCCAATTTGTTTAATTGGACCTTTTAAAAGCTATGATTGTATCGAATCATTGAAATGAAATTTAACGGCCTTCTGTCCGCCGTATCAAAAGTGTGATGATAAAGGGGATGTGCGCATTGTCATTCGAAATACATGTAACTACATGTAACTCTACATTTAAGTAATTAGTCTGATTATTATATAGCAACTGATTTTGGGATTGATAGTCACTACTGACAGTTTTTATTCTCGTAAACGGCACCTGTCAATCTCACAGGCGTCAAGTCGAAGCACTCACACGTCATGAATTGACCATAACGTAAAAACGACAGAACTCTACACACAAGAGTTCTGTGATAAAAACACGCTGGGCACACAAGATGAGTATGTTGGAACCACATGGCGCACTCACTGCTGGCAGGGCAAGCACGTGCTTTGCTCATCGAACTGATCGTTTTTATAGCGATCATAATATCGCTGCACAGCAGAGATTCGTATTCCAATGCACAGTAGGCCTACTCTCTCTCTCTCTCTCTCTTCTCTTTCTCTAAAAAAAAAAAAAAATGAAAACATTCACACTTGAAGGGGTGGATACATTTAAAACGGAGTCAATTTAGAGTGAAATTGGAGTGAATTTTGAGTGAAAATGTTCATTTTCACTCGGAGTGACCTCCGGGATCACTCGAAGATTTTGGAGTGCTATTGATGTAGCGCGATTCCGCTGCTTAAATGCATTCAGTTTTGCTCATAATCATTAATTTCATCCTTCTTTTTTTTTCTTGGAAAGCAAGCACTCCTTAAAGAGGGAAAACCCCGATTGGACAAATTGCGACGTAAACATGCATTGACATAGTTATGTGATACGTATAAACAATTTATCATGAAAGGAGAGAAGGGTACCTACAGTACATGTATCCAAGATAAACATTATGCATGCACGTGTAGTACCACTTCTCGGGGACTCGAGTGAAGTTAAACGCAGCTTTGTTGATTACATAATGCCACTCTGGTGGTTTCGCCATACCCTTCTCTCTCTCCTACGTTTTCTTTGTTTTCTCCCTCTCTTTGTCTTTTTTTTCCCCTACAAATCGTGTACTTTAAGAATAGACAGACGGTGTTAAACTTCAACTCAAGTGGCTTCTTAAGATCTGCGCCTCTTTCATCCATCTTAGGGACCGTGACACTATTGTGAATGACACAATTAAAAGCATCACACAAGGACTTTCACGCCTCGTTAGACCTTTAAGACTCAGATCTTTTTCTTTCTTTTTATGTGTGTGTGTGTAGACGTGGACGCCATTGGGAAATATCAAGCTCGAGACAATAAGTGGCCACTTACAATATAATGACCGACCGATGTTGAAGGTAGATTAAATCAGTAACTAAGTCAGAAATTGGGGAACCAGTAAATAAATAGGCAGCGATCGACACTTCGACGGTTTGCCAATCTAATGTGCAGCGATCGACGTCGAAAGTGTCAATCAAATACGTTATTTACGGTCGACGTCGAAGGTTGATAAAATCAGTAAGCAGCGATCGATGTCGAAGGTTGATAATCGGATGGGTGCTGTTCGTAATATTCCGAAGGTTCGTAATTCCGAAGGGTCGTTAAATTCGAAACACACAAATTCCCTAAACCTACAGGTTCGTTAATTCGAACGTTTGTGGCGTTATTCCGAAGGTTCGTTATTCTGAAGATTCATGAATCCGAAAATGAAATTAACGGAACAATATACCTTCTGAATAACGAATCTTCGGACTAGAGAGCCTTCGGAATAACGAACATCGGAATAATAGCTACCGATGTGTAAGGTTGATGAAATTATTAAATAGCGACCAATGTCCAAAGTTGATTAGGTCATACCGTCCGACGTTAGTGATCGAGAAAACTATAAAGTAGCGGCTGATGTCGAAAGTTGATAAAATAAGGACAATTAAATCAAATAGGTATAGCGTCCATAATGTCGAGATCAAATAAAATTGAGCAGCAACGAAGTGTCGAAGGTTTATGCAATCAACTTGGTATCGCACGACGTCGAATGTTAAGCAAAATTATCTGATTTATCCGACATTTGTTTTAGCATTGTAAAGAGGCTAAAGTTACCGTTATTCATTTCTGATCGCAAAAGCAATCATCCAACATTTACTAGTATTTTGACACCTTACGGAGCCGAATGTTACCGTTAATCATTTTCAAATGTTAAAGCAAACAACCGACATTCATTTTAGCATCTTACGGAGCTGAATGTTATCCTTTTTCATTTCCAAACGTGAAAGCAAACATCCGCTATTTATTTTAGCATCTAACTGAGCCGATTGATACCGTTAATCAGTTCCAAATGTAAAAGCAACAATCTGTTATTTATTTTAGCATCGTTCGGAGCAGAACATTACCGTTATTCATTTCCAAATTTAAAAGCAAACATCCGACAATCATTTTAGCATCGTACGGAGCCGAATGTTACTGTTTTTTCATTTTGAACGTCAAGGCAGACATCAGACATTTACTTTACCATCAAACGCAGCTGAATGTTACTGTTCTTCATTTCGAAATGTAATAGCAAATATCCGACATTTATTTTATTATATGGAGCAGACTGTTACTGCTATTCACCTCCAAACGTAAAAAGCAATCATCTGCCATTTTCTGGGCATCTTCCGGAGCCAAATGTTATTGCTATTTACTTTCGAAAGTAAAAGCAAACACCCGACATCTGTTTAATCATCATACGGAGTTGAATATTAGTGTTATTAATTTCCGAACATCAAAGGGATCATTCGACATTTATTTTAGCATCTTCCGGAGCTGAATGTTATTGTTATTTACTTTTGAACGTAAAAGCAAACATCCGGCATTTATTTTTATCATCGTACAGAGTTGAATATTATTGTTATTCATTTCCGAACGTCAAAGCAAAGATCCGACATTTATTTTAGCATCTTCCGGAGCTGAATGTTATTGTTATTTACTTTTGAACGTAAAAGCAAACATCCGGCATTTATTTTTATCATCGTACAGAGTTGAATATTATTGTTATTCATTTCCGAACGTCAAAGCAAAGATCCGACATTTATTTTAGCATCTTCCGGAGCTGAATGTTATTGTTATTTACTTTTGAACGTAAAAGCAAACATCCGGCATTTATTTTTATCATCGTACAGAGTTGAATATTATTGTTATTCATTTCCGAACGTCAAAGCAAAGATCCGACATTTATTTTAGCATCTTCCGGAGATGAATGTTATTGCTATTTACTTCCGAAAGTAAAAGCAAACATCCGACATTTATTTAATCATCGTACGGAGTATTATTGTTATTCATTTCCAAACGTCAAAGGGATCATTCGACATTTGCTTTAGCATATTCGGGAGCTGAATGTTATGGTTATTATTTTACTTTCGAACGTAAAAACAAACATCCGGCAAATTACTGATACTTTTCAAAAGATTTTCGCGGATCGATTTCAGCTAATTTCCTTCATGTAGCCGATGGTTGACGGGAGAGTTTGATTTTCATATCATTAATTCCGCGCTGGAGCGCTCGGGCAAATGCGGGTGTTTAGACGAGCGTGAAAGTGCGGGCGACTTCCCTCGTCTGTACGCGTCCAAACGCCCGCGTATTACCTAGTACGCCCGGACGAAAGGGCTTCCCGCATTTGCCCTAGGGGTTTTCGTGACGTTTCCCGCGGTCGGCACTGTACATTGTGCGATACAGCATTAACTACTTCATTCTCCTGGGGTGGTTGGTTTTGATCATATTTTTTTACTGGTTGTCTTGACGGACGTAGTGCAGCCTCTTATACATTAAACTGTGCAACCCGTTCTGTTAAAAGAAAAAAAAAAGTCTTAATCACTTCTAAGATTGTGTTCCTGAGTGTCTGATATACATTTGTTGAAGTATGTGTTTGTTTCATCAATTGAGGACAAACTGATTTTGCTACAAAACGCATTTCCCCTCGACTCCTGTCTGAATATACTCGGGACTCATCCTCAACGGGTTAAAACTTGTGAGCCACTGCTTCTATAACTCAACTGCATTGCATTCACAAAATTGCAATTGTGATCAAACCCTTCACCCTTCGTTTCGTTCTCCGTGTCATAAACTTGCCACTTATTTCTGTCAAACATGTCCTCATACACAGTGCAGATATATACTTGCATGAAAGAGAATAACCTCCAGTTGTTGTGCATCTATCATTTGTTTTTAATATTCAATGCATCGTATCTTGAAGATGCTGTACTTTAATCTAAGATTTCAAAATGGCCTGAGAAGCCTATTGTGCGCATACTGCAAAGTGTTTTTCATTTCATTATTCATATGATAAAAATGCTTATGGGTACAATGTGCAGGACTAGACAACAAGGTCTATAGGCAATTTCCCTTCATGATAAACAATCGATAAATACCCGCTCATTTTGTGGAGGAAAGTCATGAAATACACGAATTCCTGAACATGAATGAATTAACTTGTATCCTTTAAGATGAATACATGAGAAACATTCACAATTCATGTACAACACAACATGAATATCCTGATATTATTACTTCGGAAATATATGTGTTATAACAGTGAGACATTCCTGAGTGTTGGACATACCACTCTGAGAGCTATAGTGACACCTCACAATAAAGAGGTGGAATATAGGGGGATACCCGAAATAATGGGGTAATTTTGTAGTATGTGTCATTCCTTTTCATGTATTCTTTTGTCTTAATCAATGATACAAATATAACAAGATACCCAATGTGAGAAGGACATTTCAGAGGTCCTACAAATGCAGCTTTTCAGTATGAGGCTCCCCTGTACTTCTATTTCTACAATCTGTGATTGATGATATTTTGTGTGTGTGTGTGTTGAGGGGGGGGGGGGGAGGATTAGGCATCAATGACTTCTCCCTCCCTGTCTTGTTATATGAATATAGAACAAGGCAAGTAATGATTGCTATTTGTTTTTCTTGTGTTATATTAAAATTTTGTTACAGCCAAACCGTAAAGTATATAAATACATATAGATGACAATTTGGGGACCTGAATTGTTACTTTGTTACAATGAAAATTTCATTAAAACCGTGTTCATTATAATGTGTGTGCACGTTGATGCTCTTTAAGCCAGATGTACACGAAATATGGTGAATTTTTAAACACTAGCCTTATTGTGTAAACACATCATGCACGAAGTTCCCCAATGCACCAGCTAATACAAGATTATGCCTAAAAACACTAGTACTGTACAAAACTGATAGGCAGTGCAACAAAGGGCCAATCTCACTTTATGGTGAAATACCATGGTAGTCTGCACGGTACCTTGGTAGGTGAATACAAACACCTCGCAAAATACCAAGGAACTTACGGTGGTATTTCAAACTTTGCATGAATTACACATGCCACATGATCATGAGTGTGATCAACTCACCGCATTAGCATCCTGCTCTCGTAGGAAGTTGGATATTCTATGTGAAAGAGTTGTGACTCTCTCACACATGGGAACGTCATTCTAATAATGTCCTATCCATGCGACGCTGTTTATGACTCCTACTAGAGGGGACAACATGATTACACACAACATTGCCCAGCTAGACTCGATGGGAACCAAATTCTAGCCATCTGATTACACGGCTGATGCATTGCTGACTGAAATAAAAAGATTTAACTGTAAAATGTTCAGAGCAAATGATATAAAAATGCAAAATTGGGTGTTGTTTAATTCAAAAAATTCTGTCCTGAGAATTAGAAATGACTGCCTTGTAAACTGCAGTCTTCTCTCCCCCCCCCCCTTTACATAATTGCATACAAATCAAAGCACAGCATACACACTCATTTCCATTTAGAAATGATATCAGGTGATTTTGGTGATTTCTGTATTCTCTGGTTCAATTCAATATCTACAATGTAAATATACCGCAGTGTACATCGGAACTGACAAATGGTTTGTAAGTTTCCACATATGCCACGATCAGGTCATGTGCTCACATTGTACCGACAGCAGGGCCTTCCCAACCATCCAATCATGGCACGTCAGGAACAGAAAGTCACATGTGGCTGAGGTGAGAAGGTGAGATGTGGCTGAAAAGATGAGGTATTGTCACATGACAAAGTCTGGAAAGAGACTAACACTTTAAAAATACACCCCAATGAAACGCATACCCGAAGCTTCACATATACGAACAAATGAGGAAGAAAAACTTGCCAAAACATGAAGATCTCCTGTACATCACGATTAAAAACATGTGTTTACAAGAACAGCAATATAAGGTCAAATGTACCCAATTCTTTCCTGAAAAAAAAAAGAGAAAAAAAAATCACACATATCATGAAATAGCAACAGGTGTCAGAGCAGACCAAGAGGAGCTCAGCGTACTATAAGCCAGAGCCATGAGGCCGTTTAGCGCAGTCAGCCTTGTTTGGTGCAGTTGGTAATCAAATGCAATACTAACTTTTTCCAGGCCCGTGATGGAGCATGTGCTCTCTACAAGTTTGCAAGTAGGACTGCTTAAGCTCCGGAAATTTGAGTTGGACCTTAAATTGTGATTTGTTTTATAAGGCTGCTAACAAAGAAAACAGTGAATGTTTGTACTATTAAATGCAAGCTACCACACGGCCTACAGCTTCATGTCCCTTCAAAAGAACTCAGCAACAGGGAAAGAGTACCTTACCAATGGGGCAAAAGCTGCCAGGGGATTTGAACCAAGGGACCTCATGACTGAGAGTCTATCATCCTAACCACAGAGCCACAACACAGCTTCTCTCTTCAAATTCATGAAATTCTTCCATTGAGATGTTTTCATTGCAACTGATTGACAAATTGCCCTACTTCGACGTAAATAAGCACATAATTGATCAGTGTTTTAGTGTAGCTTCTCTCTTGCCTGCCACAAGTGCCATGTTTTAGCAAAGTTGTGGCTGAAAAAACGAGGTATTGTCACATAACAGGGCCTTCCCAACCATCAAATCATGGCACATCTGGAACACAAAGTCAACTTTGCCACAACTGGCAAAGTCGTGATGATGATAAAACTGCACTGATTAGAAAGTGGAATGAGCTAGCTAGCTATTTTTCTAGGACAAATGCTCATCCTCGAAATGCCTCATATGGGCCACATATCACCAAAAGTCCTTCGATGGACGGTCAAGTTCATATTTTATTACCAACACGACATTGAATGTTTGATGATTCAATGACAAATAACAGGACAAGGAGTTGCAATCCTGGGGTCAATCACGAAGAGATTGTGATGTTTCACTAATCTTGAAGAGAATCATAAAAACTTTGATATGTAACAAATCGCTTTTGTAACATGTAGATTCTTTGCAATTCATAAAGTGTAAATCTCAGATGAATAATACACAAAAAAGGAAAATAATAATTTTGTTAGCAAAAAACATCTTTTCATTCATCGCCTGTCTAAAACTGCAGATGGCATTGCCATATACACAGCCTTATTGCACACGACTAAAGCTCAGTCACTACACAGTCTAGAAATGTGTACCTCAGTACTTTCAGTTCTCCAAATGTCCCTTTATATAAGATACATTTCCCATAGACACCTGCACCAGAATACTTGGGACTACTGTTGAAAGGGGTTTACACTCTCTATCTCAGGGACTTTGGACAGTGTGTTCAATGGAATGGGGTCTCCTTTGCCAATAAGCACTCAAAGCTCACACAGGGTTAATTTGTGTTCTTCACAGTACCTTACAACTTTTAGCAGGTAAAGGAAATATTTCTTGAAATGCTCTACCATATAGCTGATAGTCACTGGGTTCATTGGTACACAAACACAAGATAAAGCTGTCGATTTAACGGCATCCTTTAACAATTTGTCCAATTTGATCTGTAAATAATAATTGAAAAAAAAAAAAAGGTTTGAAATAAATGCAGAATGCTTTCAAAGTAAGAAAATACGTAAGCGATTGCATTTTTCTGCATTTCCCACAGAGAGTATTGATAAAGTGACTTGTTCATCAAATGGGTATTTACATGTTTGGTCCTATATGTCTTGGAAATGGCATAATTGCATATCACTATATGCCTGGTGAGCAGATATCAAAGGAGCTTATCTTTTAAGTGGTTGAGAGAGTGTCCTCACACAGAGAATCAATTACATCAAACACTCTACATTTGAAAACAATTACACATTTCCAGAAGTCCATCTTCTCTGCCAAAATTTGATTGTGCGTAAAAGCATAGGTTTCTACATGTAAATGGCAGTCAAAGTATTGGACGGCATTACAAGGTATGGTCGAATTATGGGCAGGTTTGGCTCAATTGGGTAATCACAAAGAGATTTTCGTTCCCAGCAGAATAAAACATAAGTTGATATGGTGCTGGCAATGCCCCTCCGCCCACCCCCCCCCCCCCCCCAAAAAAAAGCAACAACAAATAAACAAACAATACATCCCAACAAACAAACAAAATAAGAATACAAAAACAACAACAACCAAGAAAGGCACATTACAGTAAAATACATTTTGTAGTGATTGAAAGAAATCAACAGACAAAAAACTGCAACCTGAAGAAACATCCAGAAGAACAAAGCAAGACAATCAACTAAACAAAAGAGAATAGAAACAAAGACACAAATAAAATCATGCACCCTGAATAATGTCAAAAATACAATCCAACTGACAAACAAATACAATGTAGTACGAACTTCATAGTGCTGTATTCTTTATGAATGGACAGATGATTTGCAAAGGAGTACAAACTGATAAAAACAGTAAGCCTTCCAAAAATATTTCCAGATATCCATAAAACAATTATACCTCTGTCCAAAAATCATTCAATACTGAAAAAAAAAGAGCCCTTGAAATATGAAATGTACCTTCTTGTAATTGTGAGACACACTTTATGACCCAGACTCTCTTGATGCATATAATATACAGAACAGGTCCATCACTCTATCTGTTCTGCATGATTAAAAACACATTAAGGTAGTAATATAAATGATGCAAGACAGTAAAAAGTCCCTAACATTTCTGGCAAGGGTTTTGCTGGTTGCATTCAAAAAGTTCTCATGACAAATATGAGCACATCATGAGTACAGAGGTATATAGTTTGTGTAACTCACTTGGACATACATGGAGTATAGGAAAGGCAATGTATTTCTTTTTTTTTTTACATTGAACTGGTAGTTCTGTTTCTACATTCACACAAGGAAATACATACACAACAAAATTTCGTATCACAGCTTTATCCGTGGAGGCTGTAATTTTTCTTTTACAATCTGTACATTTACATATTTCCATTCATGATCAGAATACACCATTAAGCCTTATTTCTTTAAACAATCGAAACTGAGTTGAGCAATAACATACACATAATTATGATAAACAATTGCAAAATGAAAAAATATAGAGAGAATTGAACACCGTCACTGACAAAAATAGAGTTGAAAAGTATTTATAAGATATATTTCAATGTACATGGGGAAGTGGGGCGGGGCGCTGAGGCGATGTCACCGTGGTTGTACCGGTAGACTGTTGGCTGAGGCGCAGCTGAGGGGGTCTGCTTTTTCCTCCTTTGGAGTGGCGTGAGAGAGGTTGGTAGGAACGCCGCAGACTGACTTCGGGGGCTGGAATATGCCATTTCCTTTCGTCAGCTTGGTGAGTGGTAGCTGATCCCAGATGTCCCTCGACCGTTTGCCGCTGTGGCCCAGTCCACAAGGGAAGATCACATGACAAGTGATAAGTATGGTAACCATGGCAACAAAATCAACTTAATCAATACTCCTCCTTCATGAGTAAAAGAAATCATAGTAATATATCGTCCCTGGGGTGACAAGAGCTCTATCTCAAAATCATGAATTCTCAAGAGGTTTTTTTCTTTTTTTTTGTCTTCTTGCAACATTTTTTGTAAAATAACATCGATGTGACATCGAATAATGTATGAACATGTTTTTGGAATACAGTTGGAACTTACTTGTTTTTATTTCATTTCATTTATCTGATTCCATATCCACATAATACAAAATATTTTGCAAAGTAGCACAATAAATTTGTACACACAGGTGGAAAGGTTATGTTTAAAAACTCAAATCAGTAATTTTCATATAAAAAATAATTTTGTATGCTCGCCATGCTCGCATGCAGTGATTTTGTTCTCACAGTTCGTTCGGGTTGTGGTGCATGGGCCATGGTAAATGTCTCCTACAATTAAAGAGTTTGTTTGCAAAAACCGATAAGTCCATTTTTGAAGATTTTGAAGTACGGTCTCTGTCATAAAGTACAAAATAATACCTTTTAAATGATATATTGGTCACTACATATAAAGGTACATCTTTGAAGTTATGGTCAAAAGAAGAAAAAAATTTCTTATTATTCTCTTTATTTTTCTTGAACTTTAATCGCAAATATCTCCATTTGGCAAATATGAACTTATCGGTTTTTGCAAACAAACTCTTCAATTGTAGCTCAGAGTTACTCATTGTGCTTGTTGATCTCCTCCTCACTTTCCTCCATGCTGGAGGGCTGCTGCATGTACAACAGCTCCCTCCAGCATGGAGGAAAGGGATTTAATAAAAATGGTTAAAGGGATGGTACAGTTTTGGTGGAGATGAAAATTGGGCTTTTAAATGTTTGCGAGATACCAAGAAAACACTTATGATATAGTACAGGGCATACCATTTTAAGAGGAATTCAAAGTTTATTTGATGAAAATGGGGTTTGGAATGACTGAAACATCCAAAAACAAAGTAAAACAAAGCGATCGTAATAAAGTGTGGGTCCCACACTTTATTAGAATTGCTCTTTTTTGGATATCTCAGCCATTTCAAAACCAATTTTCATCAAAGAAACGTTGAATTCCTCATAGAATTACATGCTCTTTCATATTTTATAAGAGGTTTCTCATTACCTCACCAAAAAATGTTAGAAACCTGAAATTAGGTCTCAGCCAAAACTATACGATCCCTTTAACATACTCATCATCATCATAATCACTATCACAGTCTCAACTATCTTTATCACTGCCATTACCATCAAATATTAAACATACATGTGAAAAAACCCCAAAAAGCAAAACATGAAGCCTACAACCTTACTAGAAATTTGTTGCCTTTACTAAGAAATTTGGTTGAATTTTAGGGTTTTCTCTGGTCATGGGATTAATTACAGCACATGAGCAGGTTCTAAAACAGAGAGACTGAAAGACGAAAGCAGAAAACAAAAAACAAAACAAAACACACACAAACACAACGAAAATGCCAGAGCGTCTTACCCATCGGTGTTTGACTGGTTGAATATACCCGTGCAGGCACTGTAAATGTCTACCTTGGGTGTCTCCATGACATTGTCATTGAGTTCCTGGAGAAGGGGAGGTACAGGGACGGTGGGGTGCTCCATAAAGAACCTCAGGAGGGATTCCATCTGGAGGACGGAGACTGATCGGAGCAACTGCATCTTCATCACCAGCTGAGGAGGGGATGGGGGAAAGGGGGAAGGGGGATCGGTTACATAACATTAGATTTTTATCTAAATGATACTGTGATGCTCTTCTTCTTCTTCATCTTAACCCGCTGAGGACAGACTGATTTTGCTACAACACTCATTTCCCATAGACACCTGCCCGAGAATACTTGGGACTCGTCCTCAATGGGTTAATTATCATCTCCTTCTTCCTTTTCTACCCTTTCTCTTCCATCTTCATTATGATATACTTTACTTTCACTTTGACCATAATGCTGAAATAATGAGTTGGTACAAATAATAGACCTGATAAAAAAATGAAATAATGACGATAATAAAATAATGGCTGTTTTCTGTGTATACAACTCTTCAAACACTTTTAACACTTAGCTCAAAACACTTTCATTACAGCTTATCATCACTCTACGAAATGAAATCAAACCCACACGCCCAGAGCACACCTCTACCCCTGGTGCACACACCACATAGCGGCAGCACTTTGGAGAGAGTTATATTTTCTTTTTACTGTCTCAAATCGACTTAACCTTCATGGCAAAAAACAAACAAACAAACAAACAAACAAACAAACAAAAATTAAGAAAATCTTGGTGTTCAGTAACGAAAGAGAAAATCAAAATCAAATTCTTGAAAGTCCTTGGTACATTGTAAATATCAAACATTTTTAGGTAATTGTGACACAATTTGGATGAAATTTAATTAATATTCTCATGTGAATGTCTGATACTTGAGTGTTACTTTTCTTTCTAAAATATCTATACCAGTATTTTTAATATGTGACCCGCTACAACAAAAGGATCCTAAAGTCGCTGACGGGTGAGCCGAGCATGGCCCAGAAAAATACTATTTTCAGGCCTTTCCTTTGATCATTTAGCTTCAAAATTTTGGCAGATGATAGAAGATACATTAGACTACAATTTATGTTAAAGGTGCATGGTCCCCGTGTTTTAGTCAATGCGTACGCGGGCGCACGGCGGAAGTTTCCTATAGAGACCTACGCTATCGACTCCTCTTTAGCGCTTACGCTTTGGCCCACTTTCCCGAGTCCGAAGAAGTCCGATTCACTGTAGTCAGTGGTCAGATCACAGTTCGGCTCATGATTCGGCTGAGGGGGATGACAGCTTTAGCAAACTTCTTTTGTGATGTCATAATAACAAGCACATATGCACGCACCCTGGCATTACTACAGACTGCACGATGCGCAGAGAAGACAACGAAGGCAACGTTACTTAGTAACAGCCACGCACTTTACTCTTGATGACAGCTCAACTTCGGTAATCTTCGTATCAATGCTAACGGTGATCGGCAGTATCATCAACAGCGCCCTCTACACTACCGCGACTATGCCCCTTTAAAAACATAACTCCGAACGTTTTGACAGACTTTGGTGAGCTGACTTCAAACTCGATTTTCTCGGCTCACCCGTCAGCGACTTTAGGATCCTTTTGTTGTAGCGGGTCACATATGCAACCTCTTATCCCTCTTGATTGTCACAAGAAAAACTGACCTTAAAGAAGCGTTTGCTGTCTTGTGGATCCTTCCTGGCCAGTTCTCGTCGCAGACATTCGAGGAAGAGCTCCGACTGTTTCCCAAGCTCTTCTCGCTGATGAAGCCCAGCACGATCTAGAAACAACAACATTTCATTTCTTTAACCTTACACGGGCAAGCCCTACTTACTGATCAGTACCACTAATCTGTTCATGAACAGGGATTAAGTAAATCCCCCTGTCAATATTACATAACTATGACATTCATAAAGCGTTTTGTATCACTCCCGCCATGGCTAAGTTCTGGGCAGGGGGGGGGGGGGGCTTTAACAAATCTTGATCAAATATTCTGTCATAGCAGCGGTGAAGGGATTGCATAGTTTTGGTTGAGACAGAACTTCATGTTTTTAATGTGTTTTGGTAAGATAATGAGAAACCTCTGACGAAGTGTGAAAGAGCATGTACGTGTAATTCCACAAGTAATTCAATGTAATGTAATTTGATTCAATGTAATTTGATGCAAATTGGTTTGGAAATGGCTGATATATCTAAAACAGAGCGATCCTAATAGACCCACCTTTTATCGTGATTGCTTTGTTTCACTTTGACCCCGTTTACAGTGCGGGGCTGGGCCGAGCCGTGGCCGAGCCCAGCCTCAATTGCATCCGTTAGCCTCAAATTTGTCCGTTTACACTGCTGGGCCTGGCCGCGCTTTTAATTCAAACCTTTCAATATTTTTTCGTAGTGGCGCTCTGCTTGTAAACAAATGCAATTTGGTATAGTCTGGTTTTCAGACCCTTTACCAACAGGATTCCGTGGTGACGAAGATACCGTTCGGGCAAAGGCCTGTGCTGAAGGAAAAATACTTTGCAGGACAAAACCACCTTTACAATAAACTATACTCGTTTTTGACGATGAGGGGGTTAATATCCTGAATAACGAAATAGTATGGGCAGAGGGTTTGGAAGCCAGACTAAAATTGGCCGCGCATTTGGCCCGGATTGCATTTAAACTGAGAAAAGGATGGGCTTGGCCGCAGCTCGGCCGCGGCTCGGCCATGGCCGAGACCACTTCCAGAGCGTGGCCAAATGCGTGGCCAATTTTGGCCCCGCATTTGGCCCTTTTCACGTTTACATTGAAAGGAAGGCGGGCTCAGCGTGGCCAAGCCTCGCACTGTAAACGGGGTCATATTTTTTGGATGTCTCAGTCATTCCAAAAACTGATTTTCATCAAATAAACTTTGAATTCTTCTTACAATGGCAATGCCCTATACTATTTCATAAGTGGTTTCTTGGTATCTCGCAAAAAGTTAAAAGCCCAATCCTCATCTTCACCAATGCTACATCACCCCTTTAAAGTGAAAGGTCAAATGATGAGGCAGTATCTTATTCCAGAATAACCCACATTAATCACTTGATGTCAGGAACCTTTGATATGTAACAAACAGGAAGTCATATAAGATTATTAACACTAACACCAGGGAAAATGGCTTGTAAACATCTCTTTGCCACGATTCATCTACACATACTCATGGTCTGGTTTCATATCACGTCAGTCTTTAGGCAATTATCTTTATCACTTAGTGTGACCGTGGCACATGACTGAATTTCCAGATATTCATGAAAGAAGGACACAACTTCTCGCTCACACACACACACACACACACACACACACACACAAACAGCTTAGTCACTGCAACGATACTCACACTGGGAAAAACTTGCCCTGGACCTACCCGAGTTCATTATGGTTGAGGCCATGAAGAGGGCAGTCTCCATATCGGTAAGGTTGAGCTGGGCTATGGCCGTCGCGAACTCGAGTATGTGCCTCCAGAGGTTCTCCTCGGCCATGTCAGCGATGAGGCCGGCGTCGAAGAGCACCTGCTCGCCGAGGATGATGCTGCCGTCGATGGCGGATGCCAGCGGGTTGACTTGGATGAGCCACACCTCAAAATATGTCTGCTTCAGCAGCTGCATCTGGTCACACTGGGTTAGAATGGGGTCATTGGAGAGGAAAAAGAAAAATATACAAAGAGAGAAAGTGTGGAATTAGAGACAAATATGAACAGATCATTGAAAAGAGAAGGAAGAGAGAGAAACAAGAGATAAAGACAAGAAAGATTGTTGAAGAGGGTTATGAAATTGAGAAAAATGGAGATATGTACAAACAAAGAGAGAAAGGGAAAATGAGTATTTAACAGAAGAGGAAGATAAAGGGAGAGATGGGGAGAGAAAGGGAAAATAGTTGTTGTAGAGAAAATGGAAAATAAACATATGTGACCCGCTACATCAAAAAGGTCCTAAAGTCGCTCACGGTCGAAGCCGTGAAAATCGAGTTTGAAGTCAGAGCATTAAAATTGGTCAAAACTTATGATTTTCTGATTTTGATATATTATTGGAGTCTAACATGTCTTCTATCATCTGTCGAAATTTTGAAGCAAAATGATGAAAGGAAAGATTAAAAAATAGCGTTTTTCTGAGCCATGATTTTTGGCGTTTCAATGAAGCAGAAACTGGTTCGAAAATTTGGATTGAGCGCCACAGATAGGTTCCGCCCCTAACAACGACCAGAGTGATCTCATTGGTCAGTTTGCTGCAGCTTGCTGCTAACCGAAGCGTGAAGCTCGCACACTGCCCAGTCGACTGGTGCGTGCGGGCGGGGTGCGCTATGCTCAGCCGTCTCACATCCTGGTCACTGATTGGTTGGTGAGGAGACCGCCGATGCTGATGTGCTTGAATAAACTCTTCGGGGGTTGCTAGGGCTTACCTTCTATTGTCCAGAGGTGAAAACTGACTTGCGTGTCCCTTGATTGTGATTGCATCGAAAGGAAGACTTTTAGGGCGCTTTTCTCAAAACAGTGATTTTCCACACGTCTCGACATGCTCTCTTTTGAACATCGATATCTCCGCAGCCGATTATTTTAAAAAAATGTGTTATATATCAATTTAAAGCAGAAAGATTAGGGGATTATACATGCCATTTTCAAATAATCGATCTCACCCGACTTTAGGATCATTTTGTTGTAGCGGGTCACATATATTTATTCATACATCTGAAAGAGAGAGAAAACAGAGGAGGGAAGAGAGAGGGGGGAGAGAATGTCTTTCAGAAAGACAGGAATGAGGGGGAGAAAAGATTATAGAAAATAAGATAGAAAGCCAGAGACGAAGTAAGAAGGATAGAGAAAGATATAAATAAAGGCAGACAGAATGAGGGAGAAGAGAATTAAAGACTTAGACAAAGATAGAGACAGAGATAAAGAAAAATAGACAGTGATAGATAGAGCTAGAGACAGACAGATACAGAGACAGAGAGAGAGAGAGAGAGAGAGAGAGAAATAAAAAGGAAGGAGAAGAGATAGATAAAGAGAGGGAATAATGGAGAGTGGGGGGAGAGATAGGGAAGAATGAGAGAGATCGAGGGAGAGATATTTATGATAGTGGAGCGATGAAAATAATGTGACTGGGGAGAACGAGACATCATTTTATCCAGAAGCACTGGCAGCATAATACAGCTCACAATTCCTTCCTCAAGAACTGTGAATAACACGATGAATGATACATACAACTTTATCCCCAGGATATCCTATCCCATCTTGCACAAAGAGGCCCCTTCTAATACGCAAACCTTCAATTTTAATTATATCTTTCACCCTTTTGAAGACTAGTTCCGAGTCTGGCAGGTGTCTAAGATAAGGGAAATGTGCATCAAGGCCAAATCAGCTCGCTCTCAACGGGTTAAAAGTGAATCATGGTGGTGTTTCAAAATTAAAAACATTTGTCAAGTTGTAACTATGCCAAAAGGGTGGAAATTGACTTCCTTTATTGCTTAAAGGAAAATCGCTCTTGGGAAATTTACATTACTTACAGAAATAGATCTAAATCAAATATGATTAAATCTGTACTATCATGAAAACATGCTGAATGAATACAACTAACTTCATTTCAATAAACCTAAGGTTAATCTGTAAAATTGACAACATTTCAATGCTCTGTGCTTGGAGAGTAATGTCAGTGCCATTCAATGAAATAAAATTCCATGCTATAAATCAAATGAGAGTACAGTCATGTTCCTATTTGAGTCTGTCCCTTATTTTCCTTCTGTCCATTGTCTGTCTTTCTGTCTGTTAGTCATTTAACTTAATTTATTTCCAAATGTATCAATCTGTCTTTCTCTTTGTCCAACAATTTGTCTGTTGTCTGTCTACCTACATGACCGGGGGGTGTTTCATAAAGCTGTTCGTACAGTTATGAACAACTTAAGAGCAACTGGTGATAAGTTCTTGTGCTGAATTATGGAAATTCTAATAAGTACCGGTATAGCACATCAGAACTGATCACCAGTCGCTCTTAAGTTGTTCGTAACTTTACAAACAGCTTTATGAAACACCCCCCCCCCCCCCCCCCCCCCGTATACCTATCTATCTATGTCTTATCTATTTATCTGTATATCTATTTCTATCTTTCTCTGTCTATCTGTAAATCTATTTACCTTTTTATCTACCTACCCATCTACATATCTTTATATCTATTTACTTAAATGTATGTATGTATGTATGTATCTATCTATCTCTCCATCTATTTATCTATTCATCTATCTATCATACATGTAGATCTACCTACCTACCTTTCTACACGTATATCTCTATGTCTATGTTCCTATGCATGCATGTATGTATGCATGTATGTATGTTTTTTTTCTCATCACCTACACCTCTTGAAGTGATGGAGTGTGTGGTTTAGTACTTGTCTGAGTGGGAGGGGGTGAAGGTATGGGATGGTGGGTCTGGGGAGATGATGTGGTAAGGTGAAAATTACTCTCACTACAGACATGATATATGTTCTCTGTCAGACGTCTTTGGTATTTTCATCTCTACACCATTTTCCAAGGGAAATATGGTTCTACTATTAAAATTAAAAACAAAACAAAACTAGAAATATCTGCTGCCATAAAACAGGGTTCATGTCTCCTCTGGTTCATTAAACCTTCACCTGTTGAAGACTATTCCCAAGTATACTCTGGCAGGTGTTTGTGGAAAATGGATGTAGAAGCAAAATCAGTCTGTCCTCAACTAGTTTAGGGATTATAAAGGTATATCCAAGATGGATCTGCATACTAAAGTAATAAAAAAAAGTTTGTACACAAAATCACATTTTTGAGCAATTTTCAGTCTGACATGCACTTACATAATGCTGCGTAACGTCGAAACCGTGTACTCGGACGTCGCAAATTTGGTCTTAAAAGTTGCCCAAGGCTTCAAGGTAAATTGTCATGAATCGCCATGTGGATGCATGTTGCGCGAAGTGTCGGGGGGGGGGGGGGGGGCATTATGCCCCCCAGGTAAGTTAGGGTTAATCCTAAGTATCCTCCGGTATATGTACCAGGAGAAGCAGTAAAGGGAAAAAAAAATTTGTATTCACTTGCTGCTGTATGTTCATATAAATCCTTTGATCGGAAATCCATAGCTTGTTATGCCATTCATTTTTTGTCATTCTTATGACTACACTCATTTACCATTTGTTGCAATACGTTATTAGAATATACATTTCAATTATTTTGTTTGTCGTAAAAAACGCGACAAAAATGTTGTATAATGAATATCATTGTAACTCAGTTTAATATGTTTGTTTCTTTGCTTTTGTGAACTAAAAGAGGAAAACAAACCAAATCAAATCATTTTTCTAACCTGAGGTAGTTTCATGAATCCGGGGAGGCATTTTGCAAATTCCACGATTCTTCGGACACACGGTGATATGGCCTCTAGAAACGCCTTCCATGCGTAGACCTTGGGATCTCTTCGCTGCTCCTCCGTCAAGTCTGATGTGTAGGAGGCAGGGATGATTGGCTTACCACCACTTTTAAGCCTCTCCTGGGAGTAGCGAAAAGATAATCACGCCATTTAAAGAAGGAACTCATAAAAATAACTGCCTCCATGGAGGAGCTCAAAAAAAGAAGAGAGTAAGAAAAAAAAAGTTTTCACAAGGGAGCTCAAATAAAAGATTGTGAAATTGTCTCCACATGTGAGGACATCAAATAAACATGAACATCTAACACAAGCATTATAACACCGGTCCAAATCAACACACTTAACCCGTTGAGGATGAGTCCCAAGTACACTCGGGCGAGTATCAATGGGAAACGCCTATTGTAGCAAAACCAGTCCATACTCAATGCAGAGACTCCAACCCCCAGCACCTTCTGATCTGGAGATTCTCCCGCCTGAAACCCCTCGCAAACGGGAGACTCCAAGTTGATGTGCGCGAAGCGCGAAATTCCTTGCGGCCGGGGTCCAGTCTAGGGTTCTAGATGCTCTCTTGTGCTATCTAAGGCTTGTTTTTCAACATATGATATGGCAATAAGTAGGAAATCCTTTCCAACGGGAGACACAGAGCCAGGGTGGGAGAAATCAAATCTCAAGCGGGAGAACGGAGGATTGTGCAAAAATGGGCTTTCGGCGGGAGATCTCCCGTCGAAAGCGGGAGAGTTGGAGTCTCTGTCAATGGGTTGATAAACACCCACCCACACAAAACACACAGAAGGAGAATTAGTAAAAAATAAACAAACAAAATATTCTGAATCCTGGCCAAAATGCAAGAATCAAATTACACTCACAAAAGCTGAATTCTAATCAAACTGTAGGGGTACATAGAAAAAAGAAAACAACAACAACAACATCAGAAAGACAGGATGATTGTTGTGCAAACATTTACCAACAGCTGTTGCAGTCCATTTCCAGCCAGACACTGGGGTTTTATCATGATGAGGGTAAAAAATGCTGGTACAAAGGAAATGTTCTATGGTTGCCATCAAAATGGAAAGAAGAAGAAGAAGAAAAAAAAGAGACACACTTTACCTCACTGAAAGTCCTGATTATACTCGGACAAGTGCCTATGGGAAACGTGTGTTGCAACAAAATAAGCCCATCCTCAATAGGTTAAAGAAAGCTTGGAGTCAGGAAAAAAATATAGAAATAAAACTTCCAAAAACACTGAGAGGGTGAAAAAGAAGACATAGGTAGCATTTGGTTTCCATATAAAGAGAGACTACTTCAGACAATTGACATTTCACAGTTGCTAACTTTAAAAACTACTGGTATTTGCACAAGTCTTTGAAAAGACAAATCCATATCATAACCATGTATTAAGTTTGCTTTCTGTTAGGACTGAGTAATCTGTTGAGGACCGACTGATTCTGCTACAGCATGCATTTCCCATAGACATTTGCCCGATTATCGGGACTCATCCTCAACAGGTCAAGTTTTCTATGAATATTAGCAAAATGCATTTTTATTTTCACCTACAGCAACATTGGCTGTAGTCACATCTGCAAATCAGCTATGGTTACTACATTTACCAACTTACAATCCTACCAGTGAATGGTTTATGCAAAATATGTCATAATAATCAGCCCACGGTTCCCAGTCAATTATTTTGCAAATACTGTAAAACATGATATATAATCGTGGCATGAAATTTTTTAGCGAATTGGAGCCAATGGCCTTTGTCACGGCATGAAATTTTCACGAGTTGCCTCGAGCATTCAATGCATATAGTGTAGACAGGAACATTCCTGTGCATTTTAGTTTTGCGAATCTTGGCTCTCGCAAAATTAAAATGCATGCGAACGTTCCTCGTTTTACAGTAAACATTTTCTCCCTAACTGTGATAAAGACGGAGTAAGACAATAAGAACAAAAAACACGAATGCAAAGCTTCAAAATTTTTTGCATGGATTTCATATCCAAACAAGAAATCAATAAAGGTTTAAAGGGCACTACACTCGTAGTATGGGTAGAACACATCAGTGAAAGTTTAAAGGAAATCAGACAATCCCATTCAAAAGTTATGAATTTTCGAATTTTCTGCTCAGTCACAGAAGATAATATGACCCAAAAGAAGCTAGTCTATGATGCTAAACCTTTTTGTTTCTGTACGTAATGGCATTTGAGAAACCCTTGCAAGCTTTGTCACTCACAATTTCCATCCTAATCCATCACAATTCTACAAAACCACACCCACTTGGAATTCTAGAATTTTAGAACAAAGAACCTAACACAAGTGACAATGATTTGAAAGGACTGTCAGTTATCAGAAGAGATTTGCTGTAGTTGCTTCGGGGAATTCGGTACATCTGATTTGTCATCCACTAACACAACAGGAAGGAAAAGTTGTGCCAAAGTCATTCCAGACATTATCTACAACACTATGTGGGAAAGGGAAAGAGGGCAGGTGAAGGCAGCAACACGATAACCAAACAAGAGTTTGCTCTCTTCCTCTCCACATCCTAACATTGCCAATTTGCAGTGAGGGAACAACAAATATGATTTTCCAGTTTTAATAGAAACCAACACAAAGTGGGGGGGGGGGGGGGGGGTGGACCGGATCTTGGACGCCGATCACACGATCGCCGCAAAATTTTGCCTGAAGATAGAGCTGGATGTCAACTACAAGATTACATGGTCATACAATAGAAAAATATTGCCTTTCTATTTTTAATTAATCTATTATGCAAATTTGTGCATGAAATCATATTTTTCCCTATAACTCCATTAAAAAGACTGGAGGATTGCTAAATTTTTGTGTCAGAATTCCTCAAGACACATCAAACAATTTTCGTGTAAAAAAAATTCACAATCAAAATCAATTTCTTTTGTTGTCTATTGTTTTGTTAATTTCTTTTATTTAATTTACTGTTTTTTTGACCTTTTGTTTTCTCTTGTTTTTTAGCCAAAATTTGTTGCAGGCACTCTTTGAAGCTTATCTACACTAGAATTGATTAATTTCAATGGTTAAAAGTTGAAATAATCTTATTTATATCAATTTAACCAAAAAACACAATTTGCATTAAATTTGCACACGATATCATGAATTTGAGTCAGTCAACCCAAATGACATACTTGAGTCCTCTACAGGGAATCCAAATCAGTAACTTGTTTGTGGCTTTGGAGCTATTTGGTCACAAATACTGACTTCCAAAAGGAAACATGGAGCGAGACAAAGGCAATGATTCATACAAGAACTCACACTTAATACAGAGAACTCACACTTATGGCTGTGGGATAATAAGATTATTGCTAGCACTTTGGGAACTCTCTAAATCTAGAAAAAAAAATGTGCATGAAATGTTATAAAACATGACAATATTATAAGCTGTACATGTTATTTAAAATTCCTCCTCTTCACAACATTTACATTTCCTTCAGACGTGTTTATAAAATTCTATGTCTTCTTTTTCTAAGAAGCGTTTTTCTTCATGTCTGCTCAAGGCACTGTAGCAAACATTGTTTTCCCACAAATTATGTCATCTGGATGCTGATGAATTCAAGGAATAAGCTCTTGAATAGGCATCGTGCTCGAAGAGAATACAGATTGTAACCTTGCAGTCTTTTCTCTTCCCATTCCTTCACTTTTAGATCATTTCAAATTCACAACAATTGCATGTACAGGATTAATATCATGATCATGGATACCACATAAAAAAAGAGACATAATGTGATTTTCTTCTTTGTTTGTTTGTCTGTTCTTTTAATCTGGCTGATTGTAAAGGTGGAGGTATGTGTATTATCACCTCTGCCAATGATACTGTGATATACAATTGTACATTCTTCCTCCCCGCCCCCCCCCCCCCCCCCCCATCGATAGTATAATATTTATCATCTTGTTTGAGGAAAACATGCAAAAGTTTAAATTGCTGTAACTATCCTCACAAGGTTCAAAATGACAAAATGACTACCATTCTAGTTGTCTGATTTCATCCACTCTCCATTTATTCTCAAAGGCAACTTTGAATGCATTATATGGGGCTGCACCTTATTGACCATTCACTTTTTGCTGGTTGATTCCATCATCATCACTATGTGTTAAAAGTAAACTTGAACATGGCTTTAGAATTTTGATTGAAGTTTTTACAGATCTTTGTGTGGGTGCTGTCTCTGTGCCCTACATTCATTCAAGACACACTTTCTCTGAGGTGAAGTCCCATCAGGGGGCTACCCTGGCGGGGGCCAAACAGGACCTGGGGTGTAGATCAGATCTCTTTACCCTCCACAACAACAATGGAAGCCCAGTTGGGCAACTTGTCAAGGGCATGCACATAAAAACAATTGATTCACAGTAACCATGGCAACGATACGGTGAGGCAGATACACAGATAGGCATTACAAAGATGCGAGGGGAGTTCTCCCCAAGGCCACGTATGAAGAAGAGCGTTGAGGGGGAGAGGAAGGGGTAGTTTGGGGGGGGGGGGGGGTGAGATGCTGTGGTACACTACATAGACAAAACATGCATACAAACTGATCAGAAAACTCAACACACACACTCATACTCACTACCACATAGACCAATCTTCCCATAACCTCTGCCTTCATACACACACCAGACCGAGCTGATCTGCTCAGCATTTATAGGGATTTTCCCTACAACATACAAATTGCTGAACTCGAGTAAAAAGCCCGACATCCATCACCCTGCAGCCATAAAAGAAGAAGAAGAAGAAGAAGAAGAAGAAAAAAAAAAAGCCCTCTACAACCCTACTGAGCCTTCTTTACTGATTGTCTGGAATCTAATTTTAAGTAAAATAGAGATGTCTAATATACCTACATAATTCCTATTGTGTCACCTAGGCCTACTTGTTGGACCGAGGCGCATTGCTACTAATGTGCAGGTTTCCTTTAAAGGCATAATTTGCCATTTGCAGATAAAACAAAAACCCAGCAATTAGTGGTTCAAAATAGTTCTATTGTGAGGGATAGGGATAGATAAAGGATAGAAACAACCAATGTAAAATATTTAATCACTGTAATCAATGTTAAGTATTGTTAAATACAAAATATGTGAACAATAGTTGAAAAAAAAATGTTTTTAGACTAAACCGTCTACAGCTATGGTTTAACAAGAAAAATAGTGATATCTCTTTAGACTTTATGCTTTATTGCAAAAATGTTATATGGTAAGATGTTTTGTGATACAACTGACCTGCACATATGCATCAAATGTAATATCTTGAACATTTTTAAAATCACTGCTCCAAAAGGTGAAAAGGACCTTTAAACTTCAAAACCAGGTCATATTTGGTAGGACAACTACAGGGCCGGATCCAGGAATTCTGTAAAGAGGGGGCGCAACTAATGTTTCTGGTGCCACTTCTGGGTTTAATTTCATCTTTTTAAATTTCTTTTGTATTTAAGGTAAAGTAAAGGGGGGGGGGATGTGCGCCTGATAATGAAAAATCAGGCAAAATTTCAAACTTAAACATTTGTTCATATTTTTTTGTTGTCAAATTTGGTTAAAACTTCAATGATTCATTTAATCTGCTGTAGATCGAGAAAAACAAAGCTTTTTAAGAATGTTACAGTTTTTGGTTATTTTGTTGTTGTTAATGTTCAGCTTTAAAGGTTTAATAATTTGTGTGAAAGTCTACTGCACTCAACTGGTGAGTTATTATAATCACATTATTATTATCATTACCATTATTATCTTTTTTTTTTTTACAGAATAAACACACATTGTGCAGAGGCACTAAATGTTTCTGAGGTCTTGTTGCTTTCAAAAGTGCAAACACATAATTGCCACTATGCCTGTTTTGCCCATTTATGTTATTTACATCAACTTCTTATCAGAATCCATTCAATCTACCAGCACATTCCCACAAAGATATGCTACTTTTGGCTCTCAAAGTTCTCAAGTGTCACGAGATATTGGAAAGAAAAATGGAAAGGAGAGAGGAGAGGGGGAGGATAAAGGTTGGGAAAATTATGGAGACATGAGAGAGAAATGAAGATGAGAAATTCTGTGCAATGCAGGGTGCTACATAAGCACTTGCCCGATTGCCCAGGGCATGTAAAAATCAAAGTTGGGCAAGTGTTTTGGAACAATGAAAAAAAATGCTTGCCCAAATTGGGCAAGCAAAAAGTTTGAAGCCATCTTTAGTTCCCAACACTTACATGAAAAAGGTCCCACCAATCCAACACCAACACTCTATCGAACCAAGTTTGTTACTCCCCACATGTGTGCTGTTTATTCAAATGATTGGGTTTTATCAAGCCCTTGGCTTTTCAAATGATTTTTTTATTAATTTCATTTTTGGACTTTCTTATCGGGCAAGTAAAATTCATGCTCGGGCAAGTGTTCTGCAACAGTTTGAAAATCTGCTTGCCCGACCGGGCAAGTAGTAACAAAAAGTTATGTAGCATCCTGTAATGCATCATGAAATGAAGCAGGAGAAAACAAAGTTATAATACGTCTAAAAAGGCAGACTTTGGTGGATTTTATATCTTGTTCTTACCTAAAACACAAATGTGTTTGTGGGTAGCGTAAACATTTTTGTATATATATCTATATATGCACATGCAGTTTTCGGAACAGTTTGGAAATGGAAGATTCTCCCTTCCCAATATTGATTACTCGTTATCAAAGAAAGGAATGACATGGCTTGAACTCATTTTGGTGGAGTGCGTATGCATGAACCTTTGGATCGAATTTATGATTACGTTCTGCTCCTCGGTACTTGAATTTGCCAGCGTTTTGGAATGAAAGAAATTCTGTAGAACAACATTTGCTAACTAAAGACAGATCTGTTCAGTTTTGGAACAGAATCATACACAAGATGAAAGCTGAGTGATTTCACACTGAATATAAAAACAAATTGTTGTACTGCATTTATTACAAGACTTTCGATGATACAGTTACAACGACTTTGTGGCTGCACATACCCATTGCCTACGGCGGCACCAGGAAATCAAATCACAAAAGTTTTCATTATTTGTCGGAACCTTTGAGAAAAGCGACTAAGTAATCTTTTCTTTTTCCAGAAGTCATATCGCAGTCCCGTTCACATGCACAAATACACACACACACACACACACACACACACACAGACAGGCACACTCACAAATAATTAAAAAAATATATAATTAATGTATTGCAATGGATCGGCAAGAGGTGCTGTAAAAGTGGACATTTTCGCAGTGTTAGGAATATGTGTTATAAGTATTATATGTATGGGCAATTCCGTGAAAAATGTTACCCGAGGGTGGAAAAATGAAAATCAAGAAACAACTTTGTTTTACCCTGGAAAGTATTCAGGAAGGGTCATATCAAACTGATATGATGAAAAAATTTGGCACAATTTGGAAAAAATATAATTTTTTAGGTATTGAAATCGTGTGTTTTTTCTAAGACATCGCTGAAAAATTCAGTATAATTTGCATGTAATTCTTCTGATGTAGAAATTTTCCCTATAAAATGACTTTCAGGCAAATGTTTTTATGCTATGATAAAGCTGATGACTCATTTTTACATCATCCTTCTTGGTATTGAAAAAGAAAAATTCTTTCTTAAAAGATGAGCATTTCAATTTTTTGAATTTCCACCTCTTACAAAGTGTAATGTCCGTAACGTTTTAGATGTAAAAGTTCTTGTAACACACTGTGTGTTTGTCTAATTTTGTTCTAAATTCAAACACAAAGCTAAAATGTGATATCACACAATATATCTACACAGTTTTTCAGGAACCTGCATAATTCCTTTTAAAAAGCGTTACGGCATTACATAACCAGTGCGTTACGGACATTACACATTTGTGGCAAAAGTATTTAATAGCTACATAAAATTATGATTGCTAGGAATAGTTTGGATTCTACCCTACAATATTGATATCTATCACAATGAATGCCCTAGCCCTTGCATTAAAATTGATTGGGGACTTTACTCAGCAACAAGTGCAGTGTTTCAGCAAGATTTTGACTAATCTTCTGCATTCCTCTACAATCTTATTTCTTGTGTCTACTTATTTCTACCATGAAATACGGGTACATGGATGCAAGCTATCTTACAGCAACAGCATATCAAGTTGAGTAATTATACTATGATGGCAAGAATGTATGTTAAAACATTGTTAAAGAAGAGAAACAGTCAAAAACATCTCTGGACAAGGCCTTTTACACAATATGGTCAGTTGTGGTCTGACTTGTCTGTTAAGGAAATACAGTCCAACCTCAATATCTAACCATGTCGTGAACGGTAGCCAACTGGATAAAATGATATTGCTGGATAAGGGACATATGCTCACGCATGACACTTGTAAGCAAATTGTGTAGGATATCATTAATTGGCTATTCATTATTATAGTTTACATGAAAGTTTCCTGTTTTATTATTCAATAATGTGGAAATCAAATGGAATGTGAATGAAATACACTTCCTCATTATTCCTTCTAGCAACAGTATTTTGGTTGGTAGAAATATAATGTACCATAGCAATTAACGCTGTCCTGAATCACAATTACTTTGTAAAGAATAAAAAAGTGTTACGTACTTTTGGTCATATTTTGCACCGAATTATGCAAAGAAAATCATGTGCCAGTCCATATCTGAATAATAGAGCAATCCAGAAAAGTGATTGCTGGATATAAACTGAGGTTGGACTTTCTGTAAGGAGGATAGTCCATCGATTATGAAATCCATGGATCCATGAATATTTCTTTGAGTGTAGTGAAGGAGAGCCATTTTTAGAACAGGATGGAATCATAGTATTAGACCCTCTCCAACAATTGGTCAAGAACACCTTTCTAGCTTCCAAGGTGATTTGGAAGCAGAATAAACAATATTTTCCAAAACAGACTTTTCTGACCCGGGAAAAGACTGTTGTACAATTATGTACTTCAACAAACTGTAGGGGAATAAAAGAAAGTAAAACTAAACATTCATAGTGTAAAAATACATACTGAGCATTTGTTGAACCATTATTTTATTTAATTTTGATTATGCATTAGTTTTGATTAAAATAAAAGTTGTTTATTCGTGCAGAGTTATGCTCAGTGATGGCTATGTAGATGTGAATAAAAAGTGTAATGTCCGTAACATTTCTTTAAAATTACATTTTGAGTAATTAAAAGTTTGAATATCATAATAGAAAGTCAAAAGGCTGATCTATATGTCATTTATAGATCACAACTGTATTGCAGGCATTAAATAAGTTGATTAAATTCCAATATGATAGAAAAGTCAACAAATTGTTAAAGTAGAGGACCATACTGAACAAATAGTCCTCAAATTGGCAACTCCTGAAATAAAAGATCTCATTAAAGGGCTATGGCAACATTGTCAAATGTGTATTGATTACCATCCAAGTGAAAAGGATAAAAAATATTAATACTTGCATGTGACTCCTGCCACTTAATGAAAGTGGACAAATCTGTAATGTCCGTAACGCTTAGAATGTAATGTCCGTAACGCCACAATTATAGCTCTAGGTGGTACATGTGCCATCTATTTCACTAAATTTGATTTTATTTTCTTTAAACATTTCTTTACCTTTCAATTTATTCCTACATTGGTCTAATTATGTGCTTAAACTCACAGAGTTTTCAATGATTGTATAGGCATGCAAAAAGTTATGTCCAAAAAATGTAATGTCCGTAACGGCCAACATTTTATGCAGTAAGTGCCATATAATGTGGTGAAATGAATTGAAATTTTCACTGTTTATGATTTAGCCTCATATGTGAGTGATTCCATTGTATGAGTTCAGAATTAAAACATTTTGTTATCTTAATGACCTTTTGAAGTTGCAAATTTTGTCTGAAATGTAATGTCCGTAACGCTGGAACTGCCCACATGCATCTTTTACATGCTTGTCTATGGGAGCATTACGGTCACCCGCACATATCTTTTACGTGCTTTGTCTATGGGAGCGCGGGTGATGGGTTGCGGGCCCCTTCCTTAGAGCAAAACTATTCCGCATCGTTCCCATTATTTTGACGACGATAGCTGCTAATTTCCAGCATCAATCAGTGAACTTGTGGTTCTGTTTCAATCTTCACAATATTTTCAGCATGTGAGTGGGATTCCATAGAATTTCAGCGACGAAATGTGATGCGAACATGCATACACATTAAATATGACGAGTTGCGGGTCACTCATCTATACTCACCATAAGTTCCTTTCTCCTGCTAATCAAGGTGTTGACCATGGTCTTGTTGTATAGGCAGGTCACTTCTCTGGCCTGGAGGATGGTCTGGCTGACCGTATACATCTCCATCTCATGCCGCTCCCTTGCCTCCTTCTCCTCGCTGGTCTCCGGCCGAGCGGTCAGCTTCCGGATCTCGTCCAGGTTGTTCTGCTTGACCCGTTTGGAGTAGCGGCCGATGCGGACGGCTGACCAGTTGAAATGTTGAATGGGAAAGTGGGTGGGAGAGATATACAAAGAGAGATGAGGAGATGACAAAAAAAAAAAGAGAGAAAAGAAAAGCAAACATCAATAGAGAAAGAAAGAAATTTAGACAGACAGAGCAGGAGAGAGAGAGAAAGATAAAAAGACAGTGAGGAAAAAAAAAAAAGAGGGAGAGGGAGAGAGAGAGAGATTAAAAAGCAATTGCAGACCCATTAAAGGACAAGTTCACCTTCATAAACATAAGGATTGAGAGAATGTAGCAATATTAGTAGAACACATCATTGAAAGTTTGAGGAAAATTGGACAGTCCGTTCAAAAGTTATGAATTTTTGAAGTTTTTGTGCAGTAACCGCTGGATGAGAAGACTACTGCAGTGTGTGAATAACTTAGATGTCACATGCGTACAAAAATATAAGGAAAATATAAAGAGAATTTCACAAAATTTCATCTTTTGAAAAAAGTACACATTCCCCCGACTCGTTACCGACAAATGTTATGGGTAATATTATTCCCCCTGCCTTTAGAAAGAGTCAAGTCAAGTGCTCTTTTATTATGCGAAAAAAGTGAAAATATGTTGAATTTTCTTTATATTTTCTTTATACTGTTGTACGCATATGACTCACAAGCTGTAGTAGTCTCCTCATCCAGCGGTTCCAACACAAAAATTTTAAAAATTCATAACTTTTGCATCGATTGTCCAATTTTCCTCAAACTTTCACTGATGTGTTCTACTAATATTGTTGCATTCTCTCAATCTCTATGTTTATGAAGGTGAACTTGTCCTTTAACTTCTTTTACACGCAAAATAGTTTTTATTATGCTCCTGGAGTCATTATAACAGCCATATTTGTGTATCATGAAGTTTATTTTACTTAGCTTAACACAGAATTTCATTTTAATGGTTATTAGCCCCATAAACCTAGAAAAGAGAATGATATGAAATAAGACTGGTACATGTACAAGGCCAATTGTACCTTACCAACATTCAATGATCTATTCCTTGAGCTGGCACCTTGAATCAGAATGATGTACAAAATGGAACCTATGAGGAGGACAGTCTTCTATTGACTGATTCTGTGACGCGCTATGTGTATTTTTGGCATGGGCAGCGCCATTACGCGGTGTCTTAGCCGACCCCCCCCCCCCCCCCCCCCTCTCCCCCACCCTCTTTCGCGCACGGAATGAAAAACTGATGCATGGTTGATTTAGCCAATGGGCGTGTCGTACTGAGTGTGCGAATGCTTGCTTAGTGCGTGAACCTTTGTTACAAGTGCGTGATAAACATGTTGTCCGTGGGGTGGGGGAGAGGAAGGGGGGTCGGCTGGGACACCGCATGGCGGCGCCCCGTGCCACAAATAGTCTGCTGCCCTCAACGAACCCGAATCGGTCAATAGAAGAAACTGGTTTGTACTCTCAGAGAGAACTTGACTTTCAAAGATGCCAAAATCACAAGATTGACAATTCTGTATTGATTCTGAGATTTTACTCTTTTTGCATACATTATGTACTTTGTATCAATTACGCACTGATTTGTCACTGTACTTGGAGAAAAAAAAATGCAGAAATAAAACCAAGCAAAAACATACTCAACAAGAATTGGTTGAAACAAATGAGGTTAGGTCCTTATGCAGGCCTGCATCAACTCTCCTTTCTCAAGTTTTGCATCTCCAAAATTCTGATGGGAAAATTACCAAAAAGTATCCCCTTTTAACTACCGGTAATATGGTACAATGTATGCATCATACATTTCATGAGGTTTTTATTTTTGCAAATTTGATGAGATGTGTGTGTTTGAAAACATGTGAAAATGCAGTGTACTATAACCTTTGACCCTGACACAACTTTAATGTGATGTGCACTCGTACAATACTGCGTTCATTACTGTACTTCCCGATCACAAATTTCACTACTCACGAAAAATTAGACTCGCTAAATATATTGGCATAGGCGGGTACTCGTGAAAACACCTCTGACACTGCATGCTTCACAGAGGGTTTGCTAATCTCTTCGTCAGTTTGAAGAATTTCTAGATGAAACTTCCCCACTGGTTAGTGTTTGTGTCAGAGATGGGGATGGGGTGGGGGGGGGGGGGTGGGGGAGTACATAATTATTATCTAAGGTTGAATATCCCTGTAGATATTTGGATGCCTGACTCATTTCTTATCCATTTTCAATAAAGGGTGAATATAACTCACATATGCCTGACATCACATTTAGGACCATGACTACAATCTGACTAAATGCAGCACACTTGGTCGGGAGAGTCATTATTTGACACTTCCGTATTGTGAACATTTCTGCGCTAAGATCCCATGGCACCATATCACAGAGGCCTGCACTGCTTTCTAGGCCCTGGCATTGATTAGGGGATGAAAATTACTTTTGAGAGATCTGGGCTGAATGCCAGTCTCACTGCTTGATCCCACATATTGCTTTCTGTGTTCTCCTAATATCTCAGCCACACACTGGGTCACAATGTCTTGAATGCCTGGATATCTCTAACCCTAAATCCTAAAATCCTAAAATCCTAAAATCCTAAAATCTTAGAAAGCTGTCTGATATCCTTCTTCATCATACACTAATATAGGTCCACACTATCACCAAGGCATGGTCATCATATGTGACCCTGCATCACAAAACCAACAAAAAGTCATCAGACATGGATTTCCAGTTGAGGGCAGATTCTAAAAGAGCAGACTCTAAGCTTTATAATGATGTATTTAACTCGATTCAAATGGACTCCCCTAGCCTATTTAAATACTGCAAAGAAAGCACACACTCTGGAAAAGTGTGAACCGAGAAAAGAGGCTCTGAAGTACAAGGTATATTCAAGTGTTTAATCTTTACCACACTGTGCTAGCTGTGCAATGAAAGGGACAAAACACAGGATGTAAACCACCGGAGCAACAACAACAATGGGATTATCAGATTAAGCTGAAATTGATCATAGTCTATCAACACATTCTGTCCATGATTAATGCCAACTTTCAAATCAGTAGTGTCATCCTTTCAGAAGTTATTAGACTTGAAAGTGTAGAGTGTGTAAAGGATGTCAAGAAACGAAAAGGGGTCTTTATGACATACCTAATCATTCTATACTCTCCCCCAAAAAGAGTTGTAGAAAAACTGTTGAAAACACACTTTTCCATTCATGTTATGATCCCAAACTAAAGAATAATGTTGAAAATGGATAGCTCTTTCAGAAAACAGGAAAAACTCAAGATTGACTCAGTTGACCCATTTCACCTTTTTTGAGTCCTCGAGTAAAATCAAGGGGTGCGACTTTTTGTTCGTTTTGTGATGCAAGGTCACATATATGTGACCCTGCACCACAAAACAAACAAAAAGTCGCCACACATGGATTTTTAGTAAAGGACAGATTCGAAAAGGGCAGACTCTAAGCTTCAAAATGATGTATAACTTAATCCAAATGGACACTCCTAACCTATCTAAATATTGGAAAGAAAGCGCTCACTCTGGAAAAGTGCGCACCGAGAAAAGAGACTCTGAAGTACAGGGTCTATCTGTCTATTCAAGCGTTTAATCTTTACCAAACTATGCTAGCTGTGCGATGAATGTAACAAAAAACAGGACGTAAACCAGTGGAGCAACAACAATGAAGGGATTATCAGATTAAATTGAAATTTAGCACAGTCAATTAGAATATTCTGTCCATGATTAATGCCACATATCAGAGCAGTAGTAATATCCTTTCAAAAGTTATCAAACTTGAAAGTGAAGATTTTGCAAAGGGTTATCAAGAAATGAAAAGAGGACTCTAAGACATACCTGATCTCACTACTCTACAAAAATGGGTTGTAGAAAAACTACTGAAAATGCACTTTCCCATCCATTTTATGAACCCAAACTCAAGAATAATGTAGAAGAAGAATCGCTCTTTCAGAAAATATGGAAAACTCAAAATTGACTTGGTTGACCCGATTCACCTTTCTTGAGTCCTCACTTGAAATCAAGGGATGCGACTTTTTGTTCGTTTTGTGATGCAAGGTCACATAAATAACTTCAGGCAAGCCTCCTGCCAAATTACTAAGAACATACGGCCATAATCATTCTGATGGCAAACACTTGACTACTAGAATGGACCACTGACCAGGAAGGGGGGGTTGTTGCTCTCAATCCATAAGACTTGCAATGCACTTACAATTTCCTCCAAAAGCATCAAATAGGGTTCTGGTTTTTAGACATATGGCGTCATCAATGTTTTCCCCCAAACAACATTGTTTTTTTAAATATTTTCCACCACTTTCTAGGAGTGGAGAAAAGGCTATTATCCTTTTCAAATAAGGGCTCCCATCTACATCTACTCATCTCATAGGGATAAGGCAGAAGAAATGATAAAATCAGTCTGTTGCCTACTAATCATCAATAGCAGAGACACCAACTCTCCCGTTTTGGACGGGAGATCTCCCGCCGAAATCCCATTTTTGCAAAATCTCCCGTTCTCTCGCTTGAGATTTAATTTCTCCCGCCCTGGCTCCGTGTCTCCCGTTTGAAATGATTTCTTACTTTAATATCATTGTATGTTGAAAAATAAGCCTTAGATAGCATGAGAGAGCATCTAGAACCGAGCTTCCAGGGCCCTTAAGTGGGCCCTGGACCCCAGCCGCAAGAAACTTCGCATTTTGCGCTCGTAGTGTGCGCTTTGCGCACATCAAATTGGAGTCTCCCGTTTGCTATGGGTTTCAGGCGGGAGAATCTCCCGATCAGAAGGTGCTTGGGGTTGGAGTCTCTGCAATAGGCACAACAGGGACACCATCCTTCTAAACTGCACTGCTGTATTCTGAGGGCTGAAAAGGCAGTAGTTGTATTTTTTTTTTCAAGGCAATTCCGAAAATACAATCTTTGCTTTGCTTGCAACAGCCATGAATAATAAAACATTGCGAAAAACAATATTTTCCATTAACCCAGCAATATTTTTTTCTGGGTAAAAAGAGTAAAAAATGCTACTAAAAATGAGCAGTTTGTATCTCTGAGGCATACACCGTAGGTGACCACCATCACCTGAGTTGAAATAAACTTGAGTACTAGTCAAGAGCATGATATGACTACCAGCAAATGCTTTCTTAACTCGCAGTCCAATAAAATGCAGAACACTGTTGAGACTCACAAATGTTAAGCAGAGAGAATTACCAGGCTTCAACTTGTAGTACTCTTTCAAATCAGTAAAGAGTCATTATAGGCAGGGAAGGAAAATCTTTGTGATAATCTGCCTTGATTAGATTTGAACTGATACAAATTGAATTCCCTTGATTTGCCTTGATTTGTACCAGATTGATGTTTTCATACATGTCAAGTTCTCATATAATCTGCTCAAACCCACAAACCCGCCTAAACTGATCGATAAATTAGCAATTAATGCCAATGTGCAATGAAAGCATTTCTCGCAATTTCATTCCTGTCATATGCAGACTGCATTTTATGTGATGATTGATTATCAAGCAGTGTTCACTAATGGACTTGTGAGAAAATTCTCAGTTTCCGTCACTGTTTATGTGGAAAAATCATGGCTCTACAATAATGTTACTTCTGACCAAGAACGAAAAAAAAAATCATAGATCTTTCATACAATTTACATCAAAGCAAAGCTAGGGTATTTTGTCTACAGATTTGATCACTGCATGTCCAGAGTAACAACAATCTCTAAATGTTTTATTGATTTGAAAAGAAACAAACAAACAAACAAAAACAAAACAAAACAAAAACAGAATGTTTTTCCAAGCGGCATTGCTGTCCCAGAATAATGTAGCACACAGGGATTTACGTCATGGCACATAAAGAGTTAAGTAATGCTCAGAAGTCAGTAACCACAGAATGCATGGATCCCAAGGGGACTTGAACCATTGACCTTGTGCTTGATGGTCTTATACACTGAAGCATGGCAGCTCCTTGCATTTGGTCATCATGTTGACAACTGTAACGATCTTGCACAAAGACTAAGCAAGCTGTGCTCTCACCATTGCCATGAATATAAGAAGTGAGAGATTAGTATTTCATAATTCATAACACCGAACCCTTATACTGTGCTTCATTTGCAGATATAGGCAGATTAAAGAGACTGTACAGTACTGGTTGAGGTGGAGATTCATGTTTTGAATATTCCTAAGTGAGATAGTGAGAAACCTCTTATCAAATATGAAAGAGCATGTAATTTTAAGAAGGATTCAACGTTTATTTGATGAAAATTGGTTTTCAAATGGCTGAGACATCCAGAAAAGTGATAATAATCAAAGGCGATGGGCGACACCTTTTATTAGGATCTATTTGTTTCACTTTGTTTTTGGATATCTCAGCGATTTCAAAACCGATTTTCATCAAATAAACTTTTGATACCCCCTAGAATTGCATGCTCTTTGACATTTCATAGAGTGATTTCTGAATATCTCACAAAACGTTAAAAGCAAAATCCTCACCTCGACCAGAACTGTACACACCCTTTAACCTATTGAAGACAAGACCCTAGTATACTCGGGCAGGTGTCTATAGAGTAGACTGCTGTCGCAGTATCAGCCCGTCCTCAGCGGGTTAATTTATCCAACCATGTGAGGTTATGAAGAGGTGAGCTTCAATTTGCACAACAATGTAGGGAGCTCTGCGAAAAAGTCTCACCAAGTTCAATTCGTCTCAGAGCTTATCTCACCAGCTTTCCCACTGAGTTCGCGGTCGTGTTTTTAATTTTACTGTTCTGAGGAGTACTGTCATTAAAGAAATGATGACGCACAGAACACTTAAATGACTCCCGATTATTAACCTCTCGCTGTGCTTTACTGGCAAAGAGGCACATCCATCGGAGTGCTTTTTTTTTTTTTTTTTGCTGATTGGCACAAACATCTCAAAACTCTACTCACCAATGAATAGAGATTAGCTAATCCCCTTAATCCCTATTGAGTCACCATGGCTTTCCTGACGGATTGAGGCAATTTTTTTTTATGACTGAATGGGCTGGATAACTAATCATTTTGTTACATTTAGAGGATATTTATTACCAAAATGTTGACAAAAAAAGCATGGCAAATTTTATAGTATCTGGTCACATAGAGGGTTATAAGCTACAACATAGGTCCCTGTTAAAACAAGTCCTCTTTAATGGGAAAGCATTATAGAAAATATAAATCCACTTCTGGAACCACAAAAAAGGATTAACTTCATCACATTCTGGTCATAGCTATCAACAATTATCATTTGTGCTAAATGTAATGTGAACAATGCGAGTTTGAGACAGCACAGGGCTTAGAGTTGGCCTACAGGTAAATAGACGTGTACAGTGCAGGGGCGGCGCAGCTGTGGGGGCCGTGGGGGCTCGGGCCCTCCCACTTTTTGTGTACCAAACAAAGGAATACATATTAAAGGTGTCATCACTTTGGGCCCCCACACTTTTTTCAACCAAGAAGTAAGTAAGTGGCACTAAATGGGAGGGGAGCAGTGGCGTATCTAGGGGGGGGGGGGCAAGGGGGGCACGTGCCCCGGGCGCCACTCCTTGGGGGCGCAAAAAAACGAGAAAAAAAAAGCGAAGAAAAGAAGAAAAAAAAAACGAAGAAGAAAAGAAAAAAGAAGAAGAAGAAGAAGAAGAAGAAGAAAAAAAAAAAACTCGCCCGGAAAGGGGGGGGGGGGGGGAGGGAGAATGGTAGGGGGGCAGAAAACCAAATAAAACAAGATAAAAACAAAACATGATGATGACGCGGACAAAATGACAATGTTTATTGTGTTCACACAAGAATTCCATGTTCCGTAAGCTGAAATACAAAAATTTTCGGCGCGCTCGCTGCGCTCGCCCGCCAAATATATATAAAAAAGAAGGTAAGAACAAAACTTGATGATGACGCGGACAAAATGACAATGTCTATTGTGTTCACACATGTCATTTCATATTTAGCAGGCAAAATGTTTCACTGAGCAGCGGCTGCAATTTCTTTCGTTCTGAAGCGATCGCCAATTGGATCAAAAGGCGCCAACGGTTTCGAACATACGGGGGGGGGGGGGGGGGGGGGCGCAAAAAACCCCAAATCAAACAAGATAAGAACAAAACGCAATGATGACGCGGAAATATACAAATTTCGGCTCACTCGCTCGTACTAATTTAGAGTATTTTTTCAAGTCCTCAGTTTGGTGGTATAAATCGTTATCTATAAGGCCGTCACTATATCTTGATTAGAATTGTAAGATTTAATAAGCAAAAAATGACAAGAGTTCCATGTTTAGTAAGCTGAAATATAAAAATTTTCGGCTCGCTCGCTGCGCTCACTCGCCAAAATTTATCAAAAAAAGGAAGAAGAAGATAAGAACGAAACGTGACGATGCGGACAAAATGACAATGTCTATTGTGTTCACACATGTCATTTGATATTTAGCAAGCAAAATGTTTCACTGAGCAGCGGCTACAATTTCTTTCGTTCTGAAGGCGATCGCCGATTGGATCAAGAGAGGACGCCAACGGTTTCGAACATACGGGGGGGGGGGGCGCAAAAAAAAAAATCAAAAAGATAAGAACAAAACGTAATGATGACGCGGAAATATACAAATTTCGGCTTCAGTTTGTTGGTATAAATCGTTATCTATAAGGCCGTCACTATATCTTGATTAGAATTGTAAGATTTAATAAGCAAAAAATGACAAAAATTCCATGTTTTGTAAGCTGAAATACAAAAATTTTCGGCTCGCTCGCTGCGCTCGCTCGCCAAAAATATATATAAAAAAGAGAGATAAGAACAAAACGTGATGATGACGCAGAAATATACAAATTTCGGCTCACTCACGCGCACTAATTTAGAGTATTTTTTTTTTTAAGTCCTCAGTTTGTTGGTATAAATCGTTATCTATAAGGCCGTCACTATATCTTGATTAGAATTGTAAGATTTGATAAGCAAAAAATGGCAAGAATTCCATGTTTTGTAAGCTGAAATACAAAAATTTTCGGCTCGGTCGCTGCGCTCGCTCGCCAAAATTTATCAAAATTCGCTACATTTAAATTACCCTCAAAAGATCCCTTTTAAGTGCTTGAAAAAAAGCATATCATGTAGACTTGGTTTAAAGTCCCTACCGGGATGGGGTTGGGGTTGAACACTTTTTCAGAAATTAGGGGCGCAATTTTCGCGCTTGCCCCGGGCGCCGTTTCCCCTAGATACGCCACTGGAGGGGAGAGAATGAGCTGAGGACTTTAGTGGATGGGGAGAGATGAGCTGAGGACCTTTTTTTTTTTTTTTTTGCTTGTTACCTCATGAAACCTGGAAGTGGGCTCCCACACTTTTGAAAACACTGCGCCGGCCCTGCAGTGTAGCAATAAATTATACTTGTAGATGATACACCTAAGGAAACCAAAGCCCATGTACAAATGTGGATTGAGCGAAACCAGCAATATTAGCAGAACACATCAGTGAAAGTTTGAGGAAACTCTGACAATAGATTTAGAAGATAGATATTTTTAAGTTTTCGGTGCCATTGTTGCTGAACATGAAGGCTAATGTACTTCATGATGTTCTAATGGACAACAATATAAAAAAAAGATATCAGAGAATTTTGCATAGAAAGTACACATTCCATCAACCTGTTACTGACATATGAAGGGTAATTCTCCATGCTTTCTGAAAGAGCTATCAGTCAAGGGCACTTTCACTATGGTAGAAAAATGAGAATATACGTGACCGTGCATCACAAAACGAACAAAAAGTCACACACAGTGACTTTGTGTGAGGGACTAAAAATAGGTGAAATGGGTCAACATAACCAATCTAGAGCTTTTCATATTTCCTGAAAGAGCAGGTCTTTTTCTATACTATATTAAAGTTTGGGATCATAAAACAAACAGGAACTTGTGTTCTCAGCAGTTTTTCTTGAATACTTTTTGGTGGAATAGTGTGATTAGTTGAAGAGTTTGTTCGCAAAAACCGATAAGTCCATTTTTGAAGATTTTGAAGTACGGTCTACATAAAGTACAAAATAATACCTTTTAAATGACATATTGGTCCCTACACATAAAGGTACATTTTTGAAGTTATGGTCAAAGGAAGCAAATATTTTCTTCTCTTTTATTTTTCCTGACCTTTAATCGCAAATATCTCCATTTGGCAAATATGGACTTATCGGTCTTTGCGAACAAACTCTTCAGTTGTTTCTCATAGAACCCTCTTCCCATTTTTCAAATACCCTGTCCATACACTTCACTTTCAACTCCAATAATTTTATAAAGAATGATGATGCTGCATTTATAACTGGTATTAATCATGTACAGAATGTGCTAATGAGGCATGCTCAATTTCAGCGTAATCTGATAATCCCTTCTTTGTTGTTGCTCCAGTGGTCAACATCCTGTTTTTTGTTCAATTCATCCCACAGCTGGCATAGCTTGGTAAAGATTAAGCGCTTGAATACACCCTGTACTTCAGAACCTGTTTTCTCAGTTCACACTTTCCAGAGTATGTCCTTTCTTTCCAGAATTTTAAATAGGTTAGGAGAGTCCATTTGAATTGAGTTATACATATATATACTCTTTTAGAATCTATCATTAACTAAAAATCCATGATTGGCGATTTTTTGTTTGTTTTGTGGTGCAGGGTCACATATTGAATTTCTTTACATATTTTTTTTTTCTTTTCCATAATAACATCATGAAGTGTAGTAGTCTCCTTGTGCAGCAATAACAGCACCATAAATAAATTCATACATTTTCAAATGATTGACTGTCCAATTCTTCTCAAACTTTTACTGATCCTGTATTCCACTTATTCTGCTGCTTTCAATCATTCCAAATGTATACCGGTTGAGTTTCAGTTTCCTTGAATGGGGTCCTTCCAATGGCGATACACTATATACATGGAGTTTCAGTTTTTTTGCGAGGGGTCCTGTAATGGTCATACATTGTGTACATTGACTGTCTATCAATGCTTTAAACATCTATATACAGTCAACCTTGCTTATTAAAGTCAAAGTCAAAATACAAAAGAAAGAAAGAGAAAGTCAACTAAGAAATAAAAGCATGAACACATGTCTATGGAAATATAAAAGGGAATATATCAAATGGAATATATTTTCCAATGGTACAATATGTGCAAGTATGCCATCATTGCAAGGATTTCTTATGGCTTAGTGAATATTACTATTTTATGGTAATCATTTAAACACTGCAAGATTGTGTGTACAAACCATGCACCAAAGTTAGTTACATTGATCAAGCGTATCAATCACGTTAACATTCACTGAGAAATCAATTTTAATTGATTCTGATTACTCTAATATCTAGAAATTGTGATTAGAAATTAAAGATGTAACCTTAATTGTTTTGCTACTCTGTTTGTATTTCAAAATAAAGTCTCCCTGTACTGCAAGGAAATACATTTCAAATTCGTAGAAGACAACACATCCTCCCAAGTGATTTTATCCTCATAGACACAATGTACATCACAAATAACACGATACGAAAAGATATAATGATGAGGAATGAGGATGGGTGTGAAAACCCGGTCATGAGCACCCAGGGAATCGATGTCGTGTTCACGAACGACACTCACATTCCTTGGACATTCCGACCGCCAGGCATTTCCTGAAACGACAGTGCTGGCACCGATTGCGGTTCACCCTCTCGATCGGACAATTTCCGGTGAAGTGGCATTTGTATTCCATCTTCTTTTGAATACTCCTTCTGAAGAAGCCCTGGAGGAAGGTGAGAGTGTAAGAACATAGTGAAAGATATGCAAGATATGGAATTCCTTGGAGAAAGATGTATTCTTTTCTTTCTTTCTTTTTAGGGGGTAGAAATCATCTCAGTCTTTTATACTGAGATTGAATTCCACAAATATCTAGTTGAAACCTACAACCACAAGGGAAATTTAGATTTACCTAAGGTATGCGATACAAGGGAGGGAAAAAAACAACAACAAAACTTGCACCACAGGAGTTCTCAAGTGGCAGTGAAACTAAATAGTATTTAATCTTGAGAGTAGAAAAAATTAAAGATACATTTGGGACATCCTTTTTATTGTTCCTTTACAATCAGGCAGGCTTCACACACCCTTGATAGATTGTATCATATACAACTTTATTTTGTTTCTATCTCTTCATTCATATCTATTGCATTTAATTATTAATTCATTATTTCTGCTTGGCAAAAAAACAATGTCTCCTGAGTGTAAGGATTCATGGGCAGCTCCTATACATTACACCTTTACCAAGCCATGTAAGTTTTGCTGATAGGTGCAACACTGCACTGCAAGACTGAATATCTAACAAATGCTGCAAAACTTTGCAGTGCAATATATTCAAGAGAGTCAAGTTTTGGGGTGTACTAAATCTTTTGCAATTCAGATCCTAACAATTTACTGATTAAAACTGAACTTTGCAGTCTTTACAGACTAACAAAAATCTCCACAACAACAAAACAGTACAATCTTTTGCACAATCTTTTTTCTGGCTTTAAGTCAGCGATCACAAAAAGCACACCATGAATACATCACGTGCCATGTACACACGAGTGGTTCTGTAATGTTTCAGCCAATCACTTTATGGCTTCACAGCTCCTGTGACTTTAATACAGACCAATGGTGGCACCTGCTCGTGTGTTTTCTTCCCCAACTAGTGCAGACACAAACTGTCAATACACACAAATTGCCAAATCAATTTCATCCCGTAAGCATCGCCCTGGCTTTTTCTGTTGGATTGACACATTGTTAGGGCCAAGTGGGGGATATTAGGTATGAATACTTTTGAAAAAACAAAACAAAAAACAAACAAACTTGCCAAGTTTAAGCCAAGTGCCTGACCAGATAAAGATCTGCATTATGAACACCTTAAAGGTCATGTTTACCTTTGGGCACAGCGATTTAAAAAACATTCAAGATATCACTTTTGATGCATATAATTAGTAGGTCAGTTGTATCACAAAACATCCTACCATATAAAGTTTTTTGTAATATAGCCTAAAACATAAGGAGATATATACTATTTTTCTCATTAAACCATAACTGTAGACAATTTAGTCTGGAAACATTTTTATCATAACTATTGTTCACATTTTGTATATTTAACAATACTTAACATCGATTATACTGGTTCAAATTTTTTACATTCAATGGTTGTTTCTATAAATAACTCACATTTTAGAACTACATTAATGTATGTTGAAGCACTAATGCTGGGTTTTTGTAAATTATGCCTTTAAAAACCTAACTCACAGCAAATCATGCACCCTATGCAAGTACCTTGAATCTTAACCCATTATAAACAAGTGCCAACAAGTGCCAAAAAGTGATGTCATATCTTCAGAAGACGACTGCAGGTGATTAAACTGATAGCTTTTGGTGATTACAAAGGAAAACTCCACTACTGAAGTTGGCTTTGGATAGTGCACAGGCAAGACAGAGCAAACAGAGTCGATTCAAACAGGACAAATTTTAAATGTTTTTTCATGGTGTGGACATTATAAAGACAGTTAAAATGGAATTGTGTCATGTGTCTCCACAAAATTAGTGACATTTGTAATAATTACACTCGTAGGAAATGGCAGATGTGGTGATATTATCATCTCAAGTCTTCCAATGACTTTCACAGAAATTTCTAGACTTTATTTCTTGACTTGAAATAAAAAAAGAACAAGTTGAACCCTTCATTCCTAATCATTTGAAGAATTGCAGAACAAAATTCTGAAATAGGTTCTAGAAATTCTGCAAACTCATTGGTCAATTGTGCATTGATTTTTACTAGTTGCACATTGCCTTACTGATGACAGCAAACTGTGAACAAGTTATCACACACATGTAGAAAGAGTTTGCTCCCTAAGCAAAGCATTCGGACACTCAGTATTTAATAGAGAGATGACTTTTGACTAGCTAAAACACATCCAGGATTATGCACCCAGTCATTCCTGGATGAATAGCTCGATATACTGGATGCTCCCATATCAAATGGATTTCCGAAAAAAAAAGATCCATCATCATATAAAACAGACGATGCACATGCCATTTTGCACATCAGTAATAAAAGTGGGCATGCAGTAACTATGGAATCTAGTCTACACCCACTTGGCTACGCCTTGTGGTTAAACTTTCCATTATCGTTGCCTCATACAGACAATTCTTTCAGATGCACTCAGACCTGTGCATCATTTATACTGATTACTTAAAGAGAAAAATGGGCCGCTGTTGCTGGATCCTTGAGCAAAAATAACTCAGTCATCTAAATATTTAATGTACAAACCAATGGAAGAGTTGTGAGGCAATAGCATCACTGCTATCACTAGTTTGTGAACAGATAATCTTCTGGTGAAACCACATGAAACTTCACAGCACACACAATTCCACAGTATTTTTATTTGATGTTTTATTCCAAGGTAATTTCCAGCACTGTTCTCATGTACTGTAAAATGAGGAATGTTCGTGTGCATTTTAATTTCACGAATTTCGCGAGCGGCAACATTCGCTAAATTAAAATGCACGCAAAAGTTCTTGCCTACACAACATACAATGTACATTGGATGCAAGTGGCAATTCATGAAATTTTCATGCTGCGAGAAAGGCCATCGGCTCCAATTCGCGAAATTTTCATGCCGCGAATATATTGTCAGGGGCAGATCCAGGAATTCTGGAAAGGGGGGCATAACTAATATTTCTGGTGCCACTTCTGGGTTTCATTTCATTTTTCAATTTCTTTTGTTTTTAGCGAAAAACAAAGGGGGGCATGCACGAGTTGCGCCCCCTTCTGAATCCGCCACCGATTGTATTCTACAGTAGTTTTCAGCCATTCATCTATAAAGTCAACTTGGATTTGATGTTGACAAGGGCATTAAACTCTTTGTGTGTTGTTCACTAATTGAAATACCTGCTATAAAGCATTCTTCACCAATTAGCATTGATATCTAGGGACTACTATCAATTAGATAGCTAGATTAACTGATCCCTATAATCCCTTGTGTCACCATGGCCTTCCTATTGGACTGAGGCACATTGCTACACTTAACCAATGGAGGACGGACTGATTGTGCTACAAAACACATTTCCCATAGACACCTGCCCGAGTATACTCCGGACTCGTCCTCAACGGGTTAAAGTGGGCTTGTTATAAAACTTTACATCAACGTTTATATATTTGAAGGGAATACTGTATGCTGATGAAAGAGTTTGGCAAAATAACAAGCATGCCAACCTTGTAAACGGCATTTGCAGTAATCTGAGGACTGAGAAGGCAAATTTTCTCTTGGAAGATGAAGGAAAAAATAGTATTTATACCTTTCTTGCAAAAGACATATACAACTTATATTATTTACAAGTTTTACACAAGCATCATGTTGGACCTCCCCTTCTTTCATTGCATGAATGTATTGCACCATTGGCTGCCAAAGGGTCAAGCATATAAATAGCTTATTAATGGCAACCATTCTGTATGGACATTCATAACACATGTATTGTAATTATGTCACAGATGTGTGTGTAATGAAAACTGTTGAAATTGGAGAAACTAGCTACATAGTATCATATGTGACCGGCGACAACGGTTTCAGGTTGAGAATTTTGAAAATTTGAAAGAAGATCGAAACTGACGAGTGCGATCCAACATAGGGCGTTTTGAAATTCCATTTTCGGTAGGAAAAACTTAGTGTTATGCTGTGAAATTTAGTGCAGATGTAGAAAACATCCCCAGATTCGATTTCTGCAAAAACCCTAAATCGACAAAAATAGTGTTCAAAATGTTTGTACCCCGCCTAGGAGGGAATTTGCTCTTGCGACTTTTGCCTGAAACCGTTGTCGCGGGTCACAAATATACACTAGCATTATGTTTGGTTATATTTACTAAAAAAGGAATTGTAAATGATGCCATACAGAGAATAAATATATCAAATCAAAAACATAGTAAATATAGCATTTTTGAAGACATAGATAAATACCTTACACCCTTCACAAGCCATGACGCCATAGTGGAACCCCGAAGACTTGTCCCCACACACCTTACAGGGCAGGCACAAGTTGTCCACCACCTTGTCAGAGCTCTCCTGCTCTTCCTGGGAGCCAGTGGGATTGGTGAAGCTGTCGATGCACCCCTCATCTGGATCAAAAGTACAAAGTCACACCTGATTAACCCCTTCTGTGCCAGGGAGTATAAAGGGGCTGCACAGTACTGGTTGAGGTGGGGATTCATGCTTTTTTACATTCCTAAGTGAGATAATGAGAACCCTCATATGAAATATGAAAGAGCATGCAATTTTAAGAAGGATTCAACATTAATTTGATGAAAATTGGTTTTCAAATCGCTGAGATATCCAAAAGAGTGATGATAATAATAAAAGACTACAGGCCACGCCTTTTATTAGGATCTCTTTGTTTCACCTTGTTTTTGGATATCTCAGCCATTTCAAAACCAATTTTCATCAAATAAACTTTTGGTACCCCTTTGAATTGCATGCTCTTTGACATCTCATAGAGTGGTTTCTGAATATCTCGCAAAACGTTAAAAGCTAAAATCCTCACCTCGACCAGAACTGTACACACCCTTTAACCCTTTATGTGCCACGTTCACATGTCCGACTCAGTGCCAACTTAGCATATTCTGCTCACAAACCCACAAACCTGCAAAAACCGATCGATAAATCGCCAAATGCTGCAGTACAATGAAAGCTTTCCTCGCGCTTCTGTTCGTCTCACATGTAGCTTGCATTTTATGTGGTGATTGACCATCAAGAGGTGTTCCCTAATAGATTTGCAAGTAAATTCTAAGTTTCTTTCACTGTTTTGTGTGCAAAGGTCATGTCTTTACAGTAATGTAGCTACTGGTCATTTCAAAGGAAAACAATCATAGATTTGTCATACAATTTTCATCAAAGTAAAGCTTGGCATTTCCTCTACAATTTTCCTCATTACATGTCCAGCTTAACAGAAATCTACAGAATTAACATTGTAGATTTGAAAAATGTAATGTTTTTTTCAGAGCATGACTACGTTGATGTCTCAGAATAATGTGGCACACAGGGGGTTTCCAACATGGCACGTAAAGAGTTAAAAAGCATTTGCAACACTACCAATGAGTTTTCTGCAAAATATAGCTAAGATGTTATATTTTAAGACCCTGAAATGCATTCAGATTGCTTAATTATATTGGGAGGTATCAATGCGAAAATTGATTTATTCTTATTTTATTTTATTTATTTTTTATTTCTAATTTTATTTATTTAATATTTATTTATTATTAAATCATTTTTTTGAGGGGGGGGGGGTTACATACTGTACAGGGGTTTTGGTGCCAATATGCACTCAAAGAACATGAAATTAAGTAAACAACAAATGCCTTTGATAGATTACTAGTTCAAATACATTTGCACACATACACTTCTCACATGGACTGAAGGAAGATTTTGCTACAGAAAGTATGTTTTCACCCTCAAATTGGCACCTTTCATTCTATGTGTAATTACATATCAAAAAACACTACAATGAATTGGTTTAAAGCCATCCAAATAAATGTGCATGAAATCAGAAAGAAATCTGTTAATATTGCAAATATGAGAGAAAAGGGATTGATGTACGTTTCTATTCGTATTGCAAATGGTAAAAAAAAGGAGAACATTTAGAAATTAAAAGGCTTTTGAAAAAATCTACAAGTGAAATGACTCTCCATGAACAACAAAGGGCTTGAGCAGGGCTCAAAGGGCTTACTAATGATAAAGATATATTAAAGCTAGCAGCTCTCTAATAGGTATAAGAGACATAAAGTAGCTGCTGTGGGCTCATCCCATTGACATAACTCAGGAGAATCTTTTCCTGTTGTCACATAATGAAAATTAAGCAAACAACAACAACAACAACAACAAATGGCAAACATTTTGTCAGTACTGCTATAAAGTATATTGTTCTTTCACTATTTGCCATATTCATTCATACATGTTATCTACTATACTTTATGACTTGTAATTTTTTACAAATTGTTATACTATATAATTTGTCAAACATTTACTTTGAGTTATGTGCTACTTTCTCCTGGATGGAAATACAAATTGTAAAACATCATTGAATTGACTTGAAACATGTCAGATACAGCAGGGCTCCACACTAACTTTTTTTTTGGTAGTCTGGTGGGGCCACCAAAATCATCAATTTCAAATTTTTGGTGGCCCGAGAGAAAAATTTGGTGCCCCCCCCCAAGAAAACAATGAAAAACATTAAAAGTCCTTTTTTTTTTTTTTTTAAATGAGTCACACACTCACTGTATGCATTTAGTAATGCACTTCTGGCGCAAAAAATTATGAATTCATTGACATACTTTTCAAAAAATGAAATTTGGTGGCTCGACTTTCATTTTTGGTGGCCCCAGGCCACCGGGCCACCGTTAGTGTTGAGCCCTGGATACAGGAACATGACACGAACAGTAGCCGTCAATTAATACAAACACATACAGAAATACAGATGGACACTTAAACACAAAAACATGTACAGTCAAACCTGCCTTAGCGGCCACCTGTCTATAGCGGCCACTTGTCCACAGCGGTCAGTGAAAAATCCCCCCGAGAGAAAAGCCCTGTTAAAGACCCTGTGTATAGCGGCCACCTGTCTAACGCGGCCAGCGGCCACAAATTTTGTTTCCCGCGGTAGATTTTAACCCGTTGAGGACGAGTCCCGAGTATACTCGGGCAGGGGTCTATGGGAAATGCGTGTTGTAGCAAAATGAAACCGTCCTCAACGGGTTAACCTGTCTATAGCGGCCACAGAGCCGGTAATTCAGGGTGTTTTTCTGATTTGTTGCCGTGCCAGTCATACATGGGCAATGTTCAGTGATCATCACCGCTGCATTCATCACTTATTCAGTAATAATAATGCGCTAGTGTTAAGCTTTCTTCACAATTGTACAACATGCTACTGTGCAACAATTTCATAAACACTGGCATTGTTCAATGCATGAAACACATGTGTGCATACGCATGTACATGTTCACTAAGTACTTTATACGATGATACATGTACATGTACATGTATAGGCAATGCACACATGTAGTTGGATAACCTGTCTATAGCGGCCACCTGTCTATAACGGCCACTTTTTTCGTTTCCCTTGGGTGGCTGCTATAGACAGGTTTGACTGTAATTTGATACACAAACACACATGGTCTGTCTCTGGATAAGATATCTTTTCATGAGCTTGGAATTGTGGATGTGCCTAGTCCCTTCTATACAGACACAGAGAGAATACATAATTTGCTAACCAGCAGATCTCACATCCACAGTTACTATAAAAGTCATTTGAACTTCTTTTTCTCATAATAATTTTTTTTCCTTAGTGGGACCAGTATAACTCAAGCAAAGCATCATTTCATTTGAGTTTACTGTGCACTGTTTTTATCCATACAGCAACAAATGCTGTATACGCCATATCTTAATACCGAGTCTAAATTTTCGCAAATCAGGATTTTCCGACGATTTTGCAAGTGGTTAAATTGGCGATTGTGGAGTACTGTGCCTGCAAAACGGAGAAATACGTGCATGACACATTCATATTGGGATCAGAGTCATCATTTTTGTGTGTCTTTAATTTCAACAATAGCACCCGACTTGCGAAATTCGTCAAAAAGAAAACCTCGCGAAATATTTGGCTTATTAGATATACAGTAACCTTTACAGAGCTTTGCTTAACAGTTTAACCTGTCATAGCGACCACCCAAGGGAGACAAAAAAGTGGCTGTTGTAGACAGGTGGCCACCATGGACAGGTTCTTTAACATGCTTTTTCTCTCAGATGGAATTGTTTTCAGTGGTCGTATACAGCAAGTGGTCACTATAGACAGGTGGCCGCTAAGACAGGTTTGACTGTACTGAACCTAGAGCATGGTGGAGGGCTTTCTATGCCAAATGGCACGGACATCCAGCTAGCTTCAGGCAAGTAATTGTTACACCTGAACAGGCTTGCCAATCTACAAAATTAGGTCAAGTCTGGATAGGTTACTGTGTGATAACAAAGAAAGCTTGAAGAGTTAGGCCCTAAGCTAAGCTACAGTATGTGCCTGGGGGAAAAACAACGATAACAACATCAAAAAGGTTTAAGGCACTATTTGACATTGTGGAGCTTAATTTCAGAAACTGTCCAACTTCTTTGCTCACTGTATGATGGTTTTCAAAAGCATGAAAAATATCTTTTGCTTATTTGCAATCACAGGTATGTCATACTTTTATAGGAAAGTAATCTCTTTTCTACCTACCGTCAATATCATGCGGCTTATAACAAAACTGACATTGAGATATAAGCAGCTTTTCCGGACCATATTTTTGGACAAGCACCGCTTTCACTGTGATTTTCACTGACACATCTGCGCAGCATGCCTGATTTTTTTTTCTCCCTTTTCAATGAAATTGCACCTCCTAACTCTCTCTTTAAGTTTAATTCACTCACTTTTGAATTGGTTAGGATCATCAAATTCTAACAAGACATATATACCATTATTTTAAAGCTTTTGAACTATGCAGAAAAATAAAATTAATTTTGCCTCCTTTTTATGGGTTTTGACCTTTGTAGTCACATATGATGATAACTGTTGGATGCAGCTGTCGCATTAATCAAACGAGTGGCAGACACATTTTGAGCCTCGGCATATGTCGTAAAACATGAGATTACAATAGGCCTACAATTTTGAAGACAATTATATATGAACAAATGTGACCCGCTACAACAAAAGGATCCTAAAGTCGCTGACGGGCGAGCCAATCATGGCCCAGAAAAATGCTATTTTCAGGCCTTTCCTTTGATCATTTAGCTTCGAAATTTTGGCAGATGATAGAAGATACATTAGACTACAAAATTATGTTAAAAACAGAAATCCAAACGTTTTGACAGATTTTGGTGATCTGACTTCAAACTCGATTTTCTCGGCTCACCCGTCAGCGACTTTAGGACCCTTTTGTTGTAGCAGGTCACAAATTGGTAATTTGGGTGAATTTTATTACTCTTTTGAGAATAGAGGTCAAATTATTTCCTATGATTATGAAGGTCACCAACTGTCCTTCAGCTGTCATTTCCATTTGAATGAAGTGTCTGAGTGTCAATTAAAGAGAGTGCCAAACATACACCGATGAATGGCTCATTATGCCTCAGAAGCATTAACGGCAGTCTTGAATAGGAATGACTGGTCAGATATGGTCAATTCAGGCTATCAAGTTGATTAAGGCTAATAATGACAGGTTGTAATTGAATTGTTTTCAGCAACAGGTTGTGGTGACAGGTTGTCGGTACAACAACCTACACGTACAACAACCTACAACAGGTGACAGGTTGTCGGTGAGATGTTGTCAGTGAGATGTTGTCAGTGGTGGGTTGTTTGTGACAGGTTGTCCGTGACAGGTTGTGACAGGTTGTCGGCGACAAGTTTTCGCTGACAGGTTGTCGGTGACAGGTTGTTGGTGACAGGTTGTCGGTGACAGGTTGTCAATGACAGGTTGTCGTGACATGTTATTGGTGACAGGTTGTCTGTGACAGGTTGTCAGTGCTAGGTTGTCGGTGACAGGTAGTCAGTGCTAGGTTGTCGGTGACAGGTAGTCAGTGAAAGGTTGTTTGTGACAGGTTGTTTGTGACAGGTTGTTTGTGACAGGTTGTCGGCGACAGTTTTTCGCTGACAGGATATTGGTGACAGGTTGTCAGTGAAAAGTTGTTGACTATAGGTCATCGATGACCAGTTGACGACAGGTTATCTTTCAACTCACCTGCGACCATGAGGCTGTCAACATCTGGAATGTCTTCCAAGGAGTAGAGGGGTGAGGGTAAGTCATCCGGTAGCACCAGCGTCACAGCGTCCATCATCTGACTGTCTTCTGAACCTGCCACAAGAGGGCACTGTTCACTCATCTTCTGACTTTAAACGCTGACCTGTCTCGACTGCGGAAAAACATCAAAACATCATACACACAAACATACACATATATATATACATGACACACATTAATAGAAAAGAGAAGCCTTTATATTGAAAGAAATGTCATATTTTCTACAAAAAATTTTCAAGAAATAAGAATGTCAGTCAGGAAGGGATTACCCATCCAGACATAGACTGCTATATCTATGTGCCACCAGAAGATAAGATAATCATCTTGATGGTTGGCGGTCTTTAAAAATGGCAGTTATACCATTCACACTTTCTAATCGCAGAATCACTGGATCAGTCTAGCTGGGTTCCAAAGTCCTGATATACGTGCAGCATTCAAACACACAACTCAAAATACCAATGCACGCAAAAGTATGTATGTTTGCCACACACAATCACAATCACAAAGCATGTGCTGCGCCACGCTGTTCAAAAAAAAAAAAATGGATCAAGTGCATTTGGTTGACTCCACAAATGTGTTTGAAAGGTCAACACTCTGTTCATGAATAAAAAAAAAAATACATCAATGCTTGAGCAACATGTGATTAGAATATACCTGACAAAATATGATTTGATCTACGAGATAAAAAAACTCAATGATTTCTGTTTGACATCAGATGCACAGTCAGAAACAGCTCAATTGGCATTAATATGTCTTTCCTATAAAACATGTTGAAGAACAAGTTTACGTGGACATCTGAGAACTCAAGGCTATTAATCAGATGATATGATGTGGAGGACCATGAGACCAAACAAACTGCATTCAGCTGATGGGGGCAAAGATTACTCCTCTATTGTAAAGCTTGAGTCATATGTTTGTATTCATTGTCTGCAGGCACTGACAGCTTTAATTTACATATCTTCACAACGATCAAAGTCTGCAGCTTTGATCATCGGTATTCTGAAGTTGATAAAACAAATACTGACTTCTACAGTGCACTTTTGGCTTCAGAATATAAGTGGTTCATTCAGAGGGCAAGATTCAGGGTGGTTCTTACAAGTAGGCTTTGAGCAATTTTCACAATCCCATCATGACTACTGGTTTGGATCAGGGAGTGAGAAAGGACCTGTCAATTACTGCTGGCAAAAACCTATGAATCTATGATAAAAAGCATTGGTAGGAACATTCACAAGCATTAAAAAGGTGAGATTTGCCTCACAATTAGAATCACACAGAAGGAGGTTACAGAATGTGCAAGTGCAGCACAGCAAGAAATAATCTGAATATCGAACATGAATGCCTACGATAAATAACAAAAATAAAAAGTGCTGGTAAGAGACCAACACACTTTTACAAACTGCTCACTATGGAGGAGTCTTCTCCCCCATGATTTTTTTGATAGAATGTACACATACGTATAATAATTTCACATAGCAACCTTCAAGGAAGTTCTCCAGAATGTGATCCCAATAAATCTGCGTGTTTTTCAGCTAACATGAAAGCTCTTAATTCCAGTCCAGATTGAACATTACTCTAATCCCTAATGCTTGAAGATCATGAAACAAATTGTGATGTAAATGCACCATGCTGTGACATGACATTCTGCCTCATTACGAATCACTGTGGGTACATGCACACGTGTGGTATCTATTCCTGTTTTATCTAGATGTATTTTATGTACTTATTTATGTATTTAGTTATCATATTGAGCATAGAGGGAGCTACGATTCTGAAGTAAAAGTGAACCACTGTTAAACCTGCAGGGGGGAATCTTTGCCAATGATTCCCTTCAAGACCCTGACTGCACAAATGTAGAGATCAAACACTAAAGTCAGAAAGTAAACTTAGGTCTTTGAATATTCAGTGCTGATTGGCTGATACTGGACTTATGTTTGATTTCTCACTTATGTTTGATTACAAAGTCCTGGTACATGCACACAAGCACAATTCTAAGTAGGTCCCAAGCTGTAAAAGCTGATACTTTTGTACATCAAGTAGTTCTTTGCGCTGGGCTAGGTAAGATGAACTTTCAATACTGAAGAATAAAGACATTTGATAGTGGGATGAATCTAACAAGCATAAGATATTTTGCATACTTCTGTTTTCATGCTAGGTTCTGATCCTGCTAAATGTGCTAAACTTTCCACACGGCAAAAAATTCCAGCCTACGATGAAACAACAACAAATTTCAAAGGCTTGGAAATGGAGTTGTGTGCCAAACTCCAAACATCAATTTACTTGTTACCCCTATTTCTTCCCCTCCCACAACCCCAAACTGACACCACGCCCCAAAGAGTAAAAGATGGAAAATAATGACATGCTATCGTGTACTATAGAGTATCACCTCATTCAAAGAGAAAATATGAATTGAAGTTGGAATATCAAAATATCACACAAATAAAGATGGATATAAAACACAAATTCAGAAGCTGAAATAAAATGTAAAAAACAAAAAATCATTGAGCAGTTGCAGTTTGCTTGTTGGGACCTACACAATCTCACAATTAAAAAAAAAAAGATGGTCGTCTGCCATAAAATCATAAGCCGTGAATACATATGTCACGGTCTCCCTGATAGTAAGATTTATCGCCTGCAAGAAACCACTCGATTGGATTCCCCTAAAGACACATCAATGTCTCTCATAGATTATGGGGATTTCCCCTCAAGCAATGCATCACTTTGACTCGACGCAAAATGTGGAGTTTTAAGATTCCAGACATTGTAATTCCCCTAGTAGATAGTGCAATATCAATATCCACTTCAGACTGCATTTAATAGCCTGGATTGCTACCTGCTGTTCCTAAATGTTTGCCGCAGATTACACAAGAAAGCTGGAGTTGTACACAGATGGATTTTCGGCAAACATATCCCTACTTTGTAGTCTTGGGGACAGCACCTTCATCATACTGTCATATCATACGGTTAGGATAATCTTGGCCATTTGTTGGCTCCAATGCTCTTTTTGTTAATACGGCTCATATTGCATATCACCTTCAGTTGCTTGAATCTACACAGCTTAAATGACAAATTTAAATGCAAAATACGTATATATCCATAATCAACTTGAGACATCTGAGATAGAGATGCTGAAAAATGAGGAAAATAATCAAGACATGTGATAACTTGATTGATATCTTCAAAACTACTCCTTGTCATAAATGAGTAAAGCATTAATGTACAATGTAAATTTAGATAAAACTTTTCGTTTATAATGACCGTATAACAATAGAGGTGGGCTATACAGGGTCAATTTTAGGTCATATTTTCAGAACATGTTCATCACTCCTTTAGTTTGATGACGTTTTGCCTACTGACACCATTTTTGAAAAAAAAAGAACGAAAAAAAATGTGAAATCCGAGGTGCTCTGGCCGAAATCGTTAAAAATCCAAGACGGCTGCCGTTTCGGCTTAAAAAAGACATTTTAGGCTATAACTCGGCTATTTTTTGTCTATTGAGATGGTTTTGGTATCTAACCCCATATTTTAGGGGTCAAGGAAATGGATTAAAATGATAATTTTAGCACAAAACCTAATCTTCCACATGAAACTAACCTCTTTCCCCATATTTTGGGTTAAATTTTCCTTCTCCTTTACTACCCCTACCCCAACCACCATTTTTTGCACTTTTTTCTGCATTTTTTCAAGTCATGTTAAAACTACCATACTCCTAATAACAAGTTCCATGCAGCTATCAATTGGGTTTTTTCTACCGATAATACGGCAAGAAATATCTTTACATTATACATCTGCATAGTCACTGCTGGATGAGAAGACTACTACAGTGTATGATGTCACATGCATACAACTATAAAGGAAAATAAAAAGAGAATTTCACAAAACTTTACTTTTTTAATAAAGTGCACATTTCTTCGACTTGCTACTGATGTATGTTAAGGGTAATATTCCCCCTGCCTTCTGAAAGAGAGAAGTTGAGTGTTCTTTTGTTATGCGAGAAAAATGGAAATATGTTGAATTTTCTTTATGCTTTCTTTATATCGTTGTACTCATGTGACATCACAAGCTATAGTAGTCTTTTCATCCAGCCGTGACTGAGCAGAAACTAGAAAAATTCATGACTTTTGAACGGATTGTCCGATTTTCCTCAAACTCTCATTGATGTGTTCCACTAATATTGCTGCATTCACTCAACCCACATGTCTTTAGATGAAGGTGAACATGTCCTTTAAAGGCCATGCCCGTGATCTCCAGAAGCATGCAGCAGAGTCTTTCTAAGTGAGGCATCTGAGTGACCTTGGCATTTTCAGTCCTATTTCGTTGCTAATCTGAACTCTGAACAACCATTTGTCTCTTCCTTGTTCAGACATGTCAACATTGATTCTCCGTTCCCAGTGACTCTTTATCTATCTATTTATCTTTGATCATTTGTGACCCGCTACAACAAAAGGATCCTAAAGTCGCTGACGGCTGAGCCAAGAAAATCGAGTTTGAAGTCACATCATCAAAATTGGTCAAAAAAATTGGATTTCTGTTTTTTGCATAATTTTGTAGTCTAATGTTTTGTTCATCATCTGCCGAAATTTCGAAGCTAAATGATCAAAGGAAAGGCAAGAAATCAGTGTTTTTCTGGGTCATGATTTTCCGACTTTCAATGCAAGAGAAACGTGTCCGAAGATTTGGATTTAGCGCCGCAGCAAGACTCCGCCCCTAGCAACAAGAAGTGATCTTATTGGTCAGTGCGTGGCATCCTAATTACTGATTGGTCGTGCATGGACCACTGGCGCTAAGCTTGAATGAACATGATGGAGGTCGCTAGGAGCGTACCTTCTATTGTCAAGTGGTGAAAACTGTCTCGCCTCCCCTTAACCATGAGAGCGTCGGAAGGACAACTTTGAAGGCGTTTTTCTCGAAAATCTGATTTCCTCAACCACTTGACATGCGCTGATAAAATCATCGATATCTCTGCAATCGAGTACTTTTATGGGTTGTGCTATCTATGAAATTAAAGAAGAAGTGTATGGGAATAATGCCATGCCATTTTCAGACAATTGTCCTCCCCGACTTTCGGATCCTTTTGTTGTAGCGGGTCACATTTAATACAGTTCTTTACCCAGGGTCTCTCCATTAAGTGGTCAAAGAACTGCTCAACACTTTAAAATAACCCCTTCCTGTGCCCATCAGTCTAATGTGTTCACATTTCACATAGGGCCTACATCCATACCAACGCACATGATACAATACATTCATGTGGGATCCAGCCTGACCTTCAAAATAATGTCCAGCCAAAGGTTGTAGCAGAAAAAAAAAATAGTGGTTATAACCTTCATTTGAAATTGACTGGTAACTGGAGTAGATGGCAAAACTGGATATTGGGTCTTCAAGAAATGGTTACAAATATTCATGTACAAACTAGAAAGCCTGTTGGAATGTACAGGTGAAAGTGTGTATTTGTTAAATGGATCAACGAAAGACTTTCACGCAGCAGTCACATGTAGATTAGCACTTTCTGCTTTATTAGCCGTTTTCAACTGATCTCTAAAATAATTTTACATATTTTGTAGAGTCTGAGGTGCCAAAGATCATAGCAAACTAGTGCTAACTGTGAACTGGCTTATTGTATGTTATGTAAAACTTTTCTCAACTTCTCTGGTTTGGTAACCAAATAAAGAAACTTGAATAAGCCATCAACAAACAAATCAAACAGACAAACATGTTATTTTTACCTACAAAAAATACATCCCATTCATCTGATCACGCAGAAAAATAGAGGCAAACATTATCACTAATTATGATAAAACAAAAAAAGAAGAACTGACCACTCACAGAGTATAATCAATGGAAGGGACGGCCATCCAAACTCAGAAATATTGGGTATTCACACTTTCAAATCTGGCTGATTCTTCCTCGAGATTGTCACGGTGGTAAAAATCTTGTAAATGAAGCAGAATCGCTATCAGCATTCCTCTCTTGGGATCTCAAGTTTCTTGCAACAGTGAAATCCACAGTGACGCCATGGTTCCATTGTCAGTGGCTCCCTCTGGAGACCTTACACAAAAATTGTTTTTGTGGGTTGTCAATTTGCACATCCTCCAACTCAGACAGAACAGTTACCCCGTGGTCAAATGGTCTCTTGTCATTAATTTTTATCACTAACATCTCTCGTGCAATGATTTCTTTCCCCTGTTTGAGGTCAGGTTTCAATGTCCTTTTCTCATCACTGCAACATACAAAGTGCAGATGGACTACTCACTGTGTTGATGACGATGCCATCGCGTTAGTTCCAGACAATTATTTCAGGCTCCGTAGACAAGTATGGAAACAGTATTGGATGTGCACACCAAGCACACGTATACTGCATGATATATGAGAGTTTGAAGTATATTCATCCGCAATGCTATAAAAGGATTTGTGCTAAATCCCTGATAATATATCTCCATCAACCGCTATAGCTGCATGCTTAAATTTCTCCGTGCTATCCCTCCCTTTCTCTCACCGTGGCAAAATGAGAATGGCTTAGTGTCCTTGCTGTACAAGATGTTGATTCCTTTGATGTTTACAGTTGATGATGCCGTTTTGATGGGTAAAAAATAAAGCAGTGCCACCAACAAAACAAAAGGATCAAACGAAACAAGGTCGATTTTGCAATGATTGTAATGACCGCATGATTCCTGGCTGTATCTGAGATCAATGGATATGGATGGCCAAATTATTGAGAAGCTGCTGGCATTGATCACTGTGCATCCATCAATTTCTCCTGATCATTTTTTCTTTCTTTACCAACTTTCGCAAGGCAAGGAAAACTCACAACTTATCACTTTCTATTTGGGGAGGGAGAGAAGACTTGCACAATCTTGCATCCCAGATGCGATTCTTAAGTCCGCCAGTGGCGGCCAATTCCACTGACGGCCCACGGGAAGTTTGATTCTATATGTTCTGAAACGTGACGGGATGGGGCATTGCTTCTCGTACTGCTGCCCACTTGATGAGCTGGAACATGAGCTGGTAACGCTGACTTCGTTAAGAAAACTGCAATGATGCCATCGCCATCTCAAAATGTCACAGAGAACAAATATGTGTGCATCCGGGGCACATGCATTTTGTTAGGAAAGGCGGGCAATCTCTGCGTTCCCTGGGAGAATGTTGCAAAGATCACCAGCATTCGCCGTCCTTGGTGGCCTGGGAATCCCAAATCACCACCTGTAACAACACAAAAAAAAGAGGAAAAAGACATGATGATGATGCAATCACAAATACTGTTTGTTATCTCTAGCAAACCAACACAATGGAATCACATGATTTTATGATTTTATGAGACTTCTGTGCCTTTAACCCGTTAACCCATTGGGGACGAGTTCCGAGTATACTCGGGCAAGCGTCTATACGGGAAATGCGTGTTGTAGCAAAATCAAACCGTCCTCAACGGGTTAAGGATGATTTGACTTTGCTACAACACGCATTTCCCACAGACGCTTGCCCAAGTACTCTGGACTCTTCCTCAACGGGTTAACAGTAAAAACATGACATAAAACTTTCACCTACACTCTACCCACTATATATTTGGAAACAGGGATCTGTGTCAAGTTGCTATCTCCTCTGTAACAATGCACATTGTATTCAGTGACTATAATTAGCGCTATCTTTTTCTTCCTTTTTGTAACATAACAAAAATTGAAACTTTCAATATTCTAAGCTTCATCTCCTCTCTCCTCTTCCCAAGTATTACAAAAATATTACAACTTAGATTCTCAAATCTCGTGATCTGTGATCTTGCCCACTGAATCAACTTACGTCTAATCTTGATATGCAATCGAGCTAACCCAGCTACAATTCTAAGCACCCGGCACAGAGAGGGTTAAAACAAATCTTCATTTATCAGTCATGACAACCTGCAGCCTCTCTTGTAATCATTAGGCTGAAACAGACCATATGGATGCATGGCATATCTGTTGATTGCATAAAAACCACCATCCACAGAATGTTGACATTCCATTTGTCAATGCAAATGTCATACAAACCCATCTCAGATATCAATTGCCTGAAACATGCAATGTGTCATTCTAAATCAAGAGAAATAAGCCACAAAGCTTATTATCTTCATGACTGCTGCAACATTTCTTTTCATACGCAGAATTGTGGTTTGAAGACTGAGTAGGTGGATGTCAATCAGTTTCCAAACTAGGAAGTGAAGCCTAACAGCCTAAGTCCATTAGATCAAATGTCTTGTGTGGCTTCAGAATATTACCATCTGAAATCAAGAAACTGCCACTGTAGATATACTGATACCCCAACAAACATTAAGCAATTATCTAAGTATGGAAAAAACAAAAATACATCGTGGAGCAGGTTTACAGGCAGAAAGCAACCCATGTTGCACCATTGTGAATACCTACACAATTTCAATGGGAAATTAAGCAGGATGTTTTGTGATATAACTGACCTCAAGCATCTAATGTGACAACTTTTGATAACTTAACATTTTCTTAATCACTCCTTTCAATGGTAAATGATACCTTTAACTGGTGTGTGGTGTGTGATATGTATGGATAGAGGATTAATGGACAAATAATAAGTTGACTAGTTAAACCACCCCCTGCTTTAGAAAAGAAAAACAAAACAAAACAAAACAAAAACCCTTCATCTGGCAGAGAAATAAAACTTAAAAAAACAGCTAAAACATTCATTGAGAAATCTCATTTTTCCAGAAAAAGGAGCCTTAAAATGGTTATTAAAATATTTTGAGTACGGGATCTTACAGAGAGTTAAGAGTAAGAGATAGCGATTGTCACTGCAAGCTCTTTATATTTTATTTTATTTTATTTTATTTATTATTATTTATTGTCTTTTTTCTCCCTTTCATCTGTCTTTTCTCTTTTTTTCATCTGTCTTACGACACATCCTTTTTGATATATCCAAAACTTCTATCGCACTTCAACTGAATCCCTTCTTCAAGCTTTTCAATTTACTGCAGATTACAGCACAAGTTTGCAGAAAGCATCAGATCTACAACAACAAAAAGGGGAAAAAATGATGATAATCCATTTCAAGCATCAAAGCCACAGCAACAGAAAGGGGGAAAACATATTAAACTCTATTTCAAAGAAAAGACATGGACAAATATCTGGTAGGTACCAGATTATGTGTAAATATAGTGACTAATTTCAAGTATGGCATGCTACAGACATTTGATCTTTCTGTATCTACACTACATGTCCAAGTAGCATTTTGTATTGAAATTTGTCCATGTAGGCCTATAATCTTGCCAACTATTTTGTAAGGTCTTTTAAGTATTTCTAGCAAAATTGCACAGAAGTATGTATGTCAATTCAAGTTTTAGAGCAACTCTTAAAATCACACCTAGGAGCTCTGGAATTCAAGTCAAAAAGGGTAGGTAAGACTGGATTGTGATTGGATTAGGATTGGATTAGTAGGATTAAAGATAATAAAAAGTTTTGGTACCTCAAAAGTTTCCTTGAATTTCCTTGTCTTAGTTTGTGTTTGAGGTTAAAGTACCTTTCATATAACTAACACTGTGAGACTTACTCGCCCCAAAGTGCTCTCATGTCTTAGTAATCATGCAATTAACTGCGACCAGCAGCCCCATACGCATAGCGACCAGCAGTCCCATACGCATAGCGTAATCGGGCTTCGCATTGTAGCATTCAGGATCATGACAGATTTAGTATTGCAAGATAAATGTCAACTTAAAATCCCAAAAATTCTTCAATTTGAAGACTTACCAATTAAGGTGAAGTATTGAAAACAGGCTTCCGGCAACGTTTGGTTCTGCCTATAGTCCCTTTCTGTTCGAATTGATGACTGAATGTGACTCGGTCGAGAGGACCTTGGGAGAGCTACATTGTACCATACACTGAATACTACAGCCAGTGCATGCGAACACATCACATGCGGACAAATTTCAAATCCATCAACGGATAAGATGTTTGTGTGCGCATGCGCTGGCCGTAGTAGTCAGTGTAGTAGCTCTCCCAAGGTCCTCTCGACCGAGTCACATTCAGTCATCAATTCGAAAAGAAAGGGACTATTGGCAGAACCAAACGTTGTTCGAAGCCTGTTCTCAATACTTCAACTTAATTGGTAAGTCTTCAAATCGAAGAAATTTTTGGATTTTAAGTTGCCATTTACCCGCGATACTAATTCTGTCATGATCCTGAATGCTACAATGCGAAGCCCCATTACGCTATGCGTATGGGGCTGCTGGTCGCAGTTAGCTATGCGTACCGGTACAAAATGGGCTGCACGCTGCTGGTCGCAGTCAGTGGTTTCGTACAATACAATGTATTTATCGACGCCGTACGGCGACGGCTCTGGTACGAAACCATTATTGCATGATTACTAAGACATGTGAGCACTTTGGGGCGAGTAATTCTCACAGACAACGTACTTTAACGTGAAACACAAACCAAGACAAGGAAATTCAGGTACCAAAACTTTTTATTATCTTTAAGTAGATTATGACAAACTCACTTAACTTGAATAATAATAGAAGAGTGAACAGCACCATAGACAAAGTTTTCAAACTCGGTCAGCATCGGGTCTACAAAGACAGATAGAAAAAAAAAGGAACAAAAAAATAGTACTTGTGGAGAGACATCCAACAATATCCATTGATGGCATACTAGTGGGGCAGATATGTGAAAAAGATGCTCACATCCGGCGGAAAGTATGAAATTTTGCATATAGGGGTATTTTGAGGCGCTGATTTCAAAAATTGCCGGATCCAATAGATCTTATCACGGGGTCGGCCGCCATTTTGAATTCCAATATGGCCGCCGTCAAAGATCCCTGTATTCAGTTCTGAATGACATTAGCCATTGGAATTTGATATTTAAAAGCATGAAGATACGATGACTTCAATAACAGACTTATTTGATATATCTGACAAGCTGCACGGCAGCCAATTTGAATTTAATACATATTTGCCATGTTGGAGTGTTGAAAATCTCTATCTCGGGTTTGTAAACTAGGCTACCTGATAGAGTGCGCGCTGATGTATTTACATTGTGACGTCAGTGAAAGGTGCATTATGCTTCCTTTTTGCTGCACTTTTTGACATGCCCGTGAATGTTAGTCGTGATGTTTGTCTTCGTAGCCACATTGGAATTCAAAATAGCACGCATTGCGTTTGTCAGACACATCACATCAGTTAATATTTTAACTCAGTATGTTAAAATACTTGTTTACACCTAATTCCAGGGTCACTCACCACTTAGAAATCGAGATAGGGATTTTGAATTTTTCGTCGAGGCGGCCATATTGGAATTCAAAATGGCGGCCATTCGATGTTTGTCAGACACTCCGAATCAATCTGTCATCAAATTCAATGTGTCAAAACGCTCATGTGTACCAAATTTTGGTGCCACAGGTCATTCAGAACTGAAGATAGGGATCTTCGAAATTTGTTTTGTGATGGCGGCCATATTGGAATTCAAAATGGCGGCCGACCCCGTGGTCAGATCTCTTGGATCCGGCAATATTTGAAATCAGCGCCCCAAAATACCCCTATATGCAAAATTTCATACTTTCCGCCGGATGTGAGCATTTCGACCAATTTTTGTTACATATCTGCCCTACTATACACTGTAATCCAGTTTAAAGCTGTTGCTGCCAAAAGCTATTTCATGCGTGTTCACTACAAACTGTGCTGTCTCAAATTCAAGGTGATGTCACAGAACACTTCTGAAAAAAAAATATACGGAAATCTAGATCAACTGAAAGAGAAATAGTCCTTAAAGGACAAGTTCACCTTCATAGACGTGTGGGTTGAGTGAATGCAGCAATATTTAATAGTAGAACACATCAGTGAGAGTTTGAGGAAAATCGGACAATCCGTTCAAAAGTTATTAATTTTTGAAGTTTCTGCTCACTCAAGGCTGGATGAGAAGACTACTATAGCTTGTGATGTCACATGAGTAAAACGATACCGGTATATTAAAAGAAAGAATAAAGAAAATTCAACATATTTTCACTTTTCTTGCATAACAAAAAAACCCTTGACTTCTCTCTTTCAGAAGGCAGGGGAAATAATATTACCCTTAGCATATGTCAGTAACAAGCCGAAGAAATTTGCACTTTATTCAAAAAGTAAAGTTTTGTGAAATCCTCTTTTTATTTCCTTTATATGGATGTACGCATATGACATCATACACTGTAGTAGTCTTCTCATCCAGCAGTGACTACGCAGATACTTTAAAAATTCATAACTTTTGAACGGATTGTCAGATTTTCCCCAAACTTTCACTGATGTGTTCTACTGATATTGCTGCATTCACTCAATCCACATGTACATGTATATGAAGGTGTACTTGTCCTTTAACATTTAAGATGTAAATAAGCATCATGTGATGAATTATGGGATGTTTTGTTGTGTGAAATAGTTGTTTTTGTTTTAGTTAAAAAGTACGTCGATAGTTGGCTAAAACTGTATTTCTTTCTTTGTGCATTTAATGTGGCCCCAATATTAAGCCTCACTTACTGGGGAACCTCCTGTACAGTACTTTGATTTTTTTAAAAATTATATATCTGTTCTCTATCGCAATGATTTGCTTACCTTTCATTTATATACAAAATCAGCCATGAATAACGATGAACCATGTGTACATGTATATTTTCGAAAGTGATTATAGTCGATTACTTGTACCATGCAGAAGCGATATAATGAAAATGAAATGAAATAAACATACATTACATATAATGCATTACAAATTTATGAATATTAGTATCCAATAGCTTATTCAAAAGAAACCACCTCTGAAAAAGAATCATAGTCATTATACAGAAAAGCACTTCTTAATCATGAAATCATCATACTGTTAGCTTTCTGATGGTATACAACTCATAAGGTATATAATGCTTTACAAATATGAAGAAACATTGAATGAAAGCTGGCAGATACATGTACATGTAGCTGTGGACTATAGTGTACATGTGGTCTCCATCAAACTCATAAAATCCTGAGGATGGGACTACAGTGAAGCACCTACACCTATGGCAGTGTCTGATCTCACATAGATGTTGACTTATTCTGTTTGCTGTACTGTAAACCTCAAAGGTGAATACCAATCCAAACAACAGTGACAGGAAGTGACGAGGCAAAGGACTGTGGGATGCCAGGTCAGAGTTCACAGGCTATTAACAATTTCTATAGATGAAATCATCATCCAATCTATTTTTTGCTAGTTTTCCAACTTTACCCCTTTTCAGTGTTTGGTCCATGAAGATAGATCATTACTAGAACTAGAGAAGTACTCTGAGAGCGCAGACCTCCGCCAAGTATGCAGCTTATTTCCACTGTCCCATAGCTGATCTTGTTATGTTCTTTCTTGGGGATATAGTGATTTCCACCCATACGTACTAGTGTGCTGAGAGTCGCCCGATTTCCCAATATAGAAGCCTTTGTTACGGCATATAACCCTCAGCTGCGCGGTGCGCCTTGCCCTAGTAGAAACTAGGGTACGCACTGTAGTGCGGGCATGCAAACCTCAAGTACACGCAGCCTGAACTCCCAAGTTCATTGACCCTATCTGGCAAAATATCAAAATCCTTCATAAACTCCCCCAAAATGTGACCGTGCACCTCAAAACGAACATAAAGTCGCACACACTGATTTTGCGTGAGGACTGAAAATAAGTGAAATGGGTCAACCTAGCCGAACTTCACTTTTTCATATTTTCTGAAAGAGCGGGTCTTCTTTTACATTATGCTAAAATTTGGTATCATAAAACGGACAGGAAAGTGTGTTTTTTTAGCAGTTTATCTCGAACATTTTTGGTAGAATAGTGTGATTAGGTGTGTCTTTAGAACCCCTTTTTCATTTCTGAAAAACCTTGTCCACACTCTTCACTTTCAACTCTAATAACTTTTGAAAGGATAGAGCTACTAATTTGAAAGTTGACATTAATTATGGACAAAAATGTGTTAATGAGACATGCTTAATTTCAGATAAATTTGATAATTCCTTCATTGTTGTTACTCTGGTGGTTTACTTCCTGGTTTTTGTCCCATTCATCGATCAGCCACCACGGTTTGGCAAAGATTAAGCGTTTGAATAGACACTGTACTTCAGAGCCTCTTTTCTCAGTTCACACTTTTCCTGAGTTTGTGCTTTCTTTCCAATATTTAGATAGGTTAGGAGAATCCATTTGATTTGAGTTATACATCATTTTAAAGATTAAAGTCTGCTCTTTCAGAATATGGTCTTAACTAAAAATTCATGCCTGGCGACTTTTTGTTTGTTTTGAGGTGCAGGGTCACAAATTCTCGGATCACTACCAAAAGTTAATCGTTTGTTACTCGTGTCATTTTCAACCTTTTCTACAAGTTTCATCCCAATCCGTTAACTACTTTATAAGTTATTTTGCACACAGACAAACTAACAAACGAACAAACTAACAAACAAACCAACAGTACCGCAAACATAATTACCTCCCCCCTTGGCGAAGGTAATGAAGCACTCAAAGAGCACAGACCACCACAAAGCAGCATATTTCAACCATGAATACTAGTACATTGTACACACAGGCTGAAAATTGCCTAATTCCCCAATATAAAAGCCTTCTGTTTTTGTCATCAGCTTCCAACTGCACGACACCTCCCCCTAGCAGGGGGACGCTCTTTAGAGCGCACAAACTGAAATATGTGCAGCTTGAACTTTAAGTTCATTGACCCTTCATTACCCGAAAGATAAAAAAATCGTTCAAAAATCCATAAAAATTCCCACATCACTGCCAAAATTTAATCATCTGTTCCCTGTCTTATTATCAAATTTTCCTGCAAGTTTCATCCTAATCCATTCACAATTTTTTGAGTTATTTTGTACATAGACTAACCAAAACAAAACCTCCTTCCTTGGTGGAGGCAAAAAAAAAAAAAAGACACAAAAGAATAGTAGAGTGTGGAGTAACATTAACCACATGATGAACCATGCAGAACAAAGTAAATAAGCCTCCCAAATTTCTTACTGATCCAAAACATGAGGTTAAGAATGGGATGCCTAATTACAATGCACCAAGATCATTAACCTGAACCTGAGGATGGGCTAATTTTGCTACAACACGCAATTCCCATAGATCCCTGCCCGAGTATACTCAGGACTCGTCCTCAACGAGTTAATTCTGCAGGCACAAGAAGCCATGCTGTGATGCACATGGAGGAATAATTTCTACTTCAGACTATCCTTTCAAGGTCTTATTTGAAAGCATCTCCATCTGATAGTAAGATTAGAATTGCAATGAAAAGAAAGAAGTCAGCTTTCTTGGAAAGCCGAACCTTAATCACCAAGAAGGCATGTGGGATACCATACATTGTGCTTCATGGTGGCATTATGACAATATATGCCTTGTTAGATAACTGCATTAAATGCCACTATCCCTAGATGGTATTTTGTGAATGTGGCTAATATAAGGGGCTCTAAAAACAGTTTTCAGCCTGGATAAATCATGTTGGGGCTAATCTTAGCATGTTTGTGGTTTGTGTTTGCATTTTTTGCTGATAATTTCTAACATCACTTAACCCATTATTTCACCATTAATCCAAAAAAGTCATTTTCACCAAAATTGCAGATACAAGGTCTTGTCACCCCACCGACGTTATGCTTCATACTCGTATACTTTCATTGCCGGAACCATTTGAGTGTGTGGCCTGCACAGATGTGCGACTACACAGACTCAATGCACTCTGAAATAATAGGGCACATGCGCATGGGCACACACACACACACACACACACACACACACACACACACACACACACACACATACAAAATCATACCAGGGAGGCACCACTGACAAAAACATACAATTAAACCCGCTCAAAATATGCTCACCCCCCCCCCCTAAAAAAAAAAAAAAAAAAAAAAAAAAAAAAAAAACCGAAAAGAAAAAAAAAAACCTGTGAAGATAAATTGCAGGTTCTAGGATTTGCACTAGCCAAAAACAACAGGAAATATGTGATAATTTCTGTACCGGTACCGCAAAAAATTTCTATATTTACAGTCAATTGTGTTTTTATTTTTTTTTCTTTTACTTTTTTCTTTTAATCTCACTAATTTACAGTCAATTTTGTTTTTCTTTTTCTTTTACTTTTTTCTTTTAAACTAATTTACAGTCATTTGGATTAACACATTACAATTAAATCTGACATCTGTATAACCAAACCCATCCCTGATTGTACTTTAGGAAAGTGTAATTAATACTGGTATCTCTAAACTACACAAGAAGCATTTTGGTAACATTCAGAACATCATTAAGGGTACTGTACTTGATAACACAAACATACATCATTTGGGGTATATGATGCACCCAGTGACGCCATTCCGGGCACTGTACGAGCTGAAATTTTTGCGTTCAGATATTTTGGCGAATTGCTACATGGAGGACATTTTCGCATGTTGTTAATTTCATGGTTGTGAGGGTCTAACTGAACTTAGCTATTCGTGCGTTGTTATTTTCGCGTGTTGTTATATTCGTGGTTCAAAGGCGATTCACAAAATTTGCGAAAATAAAACCACCGCAAAAATTTCAGCTCATACAGTATGTTTTTCGTGTATGCTGTCACTTCAGTGTGCAAATTTGTTGTGCTGCAATACACCCTTTGTGGTCCATGACTGGGGTGCCTGGATGGGGAAACATTTGTTTGAGAATGCCCCCACCCACACACACACCCTTGTTGTGACCAGGACGGCACAGCTCAGGAAAGAACCAAGGAAATCGCCATTGAATGTCTTCCTCGGATTTGATCAAGTCTTCCTCGGATTTGATCAAGAAGGTTACTGGCAAATAAATGTAAGTACTGTAGTGTCATGTCAGAGAGAATTTGGAAAGAAAGAATGGAAAACAAAATTACATGTAGAAAGCCATGAATACCCTGCAGATATACAACATAGTGTAGGCCTACAATATTACATAGTATTAGCACCGATGAACAATATTTCAAATGGTATGCTGTACACTTCTATTGGAGAAAACTGCCACACAAAAGTTAGTTTGTGTAGCAGTGGTGTAAAATGCATTATGATAGCAAATGGCGAATTCATACTTTCACACTACAGTGCCACTCAGGAGTCCCTGAAAGATCTTGAGTAAAATCTGCTACAACAATGTATCAGTGTGAAAGGGGAAGTGGACGGAAGATTTGATTTTAGGGTTTGTTGAGTGAGGAAATTGGAGTGGAGAAAATTGGAGAGGGTTTGTGTAATGGTGAACTTTGGGAGGGGAAGTGTGTGTGTGTGGGGGGGGGGGTGGCTGGTGAGGAGAGTAAGGTTTGGTTAGTGAGTGGTGTCTGTTGATCTGAAGGTTCATTAATCCATAAATGAAATACCATTTACTATCCAAAAGGTTCGTTAATCCAAAAAATGAAACAAGATTTGCAATTGTGAGGTTCTTTAAATGAAGGTAGGTTTGTTATTAAATGAGAAAATAAAATAGGGCTCGTTTAACTCTTCATGTGCCACGTTCACACGTCCGACTCAGTCGACGGCGTGCCAACTTCGCATATTCTGCTCAACAAACAAAGCCACCAAAACCCGATCGATAAATCGGCTAATCACTGCTAATCCCGCGGCACAATGAAAGCCTATCTCGTGCTTTTGTTACTCTTATATACGGCTTGCATTCTATGTGGTGATTGACTATCAAGCGGTGTTCCCAACTAGATTTGCTCGTACATTCTAAGCTATTGTCACGGTTTTACGTGCAAAAGTCATGCATTAACAGTAATGTAGCAAGTGGTCATTTAAAAGAAATTGAAAATAGATTTGTCATATAATTTATATCGAAACAAAGCTTGGCATTCCTCTTTTACTTTGCCTACTATTATGCCCATCTTAACAGAAATTTGTAGAAGTTATACAAATTGGAAAAACAGAATTCCTTCTCAAAGCATGACTACCTTCCTGTCTCAGAATAACGTGGCACACAGGGGGTTTCCACCGTGGCACATAAAGAGTTAAAGAGAAATTAAAAAGAAGGTCCATACTAATAAACCATAAGAATTACAAACCCTACTTCTTTTTGGATTAAAGAACCTTTGCAACATTGATAAAGTTTTTTTTTTCATTTTTGGATGAAGAAACCTTCAGAATAATGAACCTTATTTCATTCTTCTAAAGATTACAAACCTTCAGAATATAGAACCTTACAAATCTAGGAACCTCTGGAATTCAAAAAAAAAAACTGTATCCATGTATTGATGGGTTTGGAAAGGGGTTTGTAAGATCATTTTCCTTTCTAATCTTGACAGCTCAAAATTGAGTACTGCATGATACAAGAGACAAATAAAGTCAGCACTATCTATTTCAATCTGTATTAATGCAAACACATAAAAAAATTCCCATCAACACTTTCTCCCCCTCATATGACAGAAGATAATTTTCAAGATTGGCTCCTCAAATCTGCCAGTTCTTTGACTTAATGTCAACCAAAATGTTTATTTGGGGTGCTTTCTAAAAAATAAAAAATGAAATATGTTGAATTCATTTAGTAGTAGTTCTCAATATAAATATGGTGCAATTCCCATAAGTTTTTGTGGACAACTGAGAAAGACACAATTACACAAATGTTCAGTATTCTGGCCTCTTGCTAGCTGTGCAGAGCTTTAGTATGTGTTGCAAATTCAAAAGCTTTCAATGAATTTTCTTGGAGTTATTTGCACCATAATCCTGTGAATGAACAACAACAAAAAGTTGCACGATTAAGACATGTCATATGTATACCCAGAATTCAGGAGAGGCATGATATTTTACCTGCTCTTTGCTTTTTTTGAGTTTGCATTTCCATTTTTGTAAATTCAATCTTGGACACACAGCTTGCGACTTTTCTTGCCCGGGAGCAAGATTCTTTGGGTATCTTTTCCGCTACCACAACCCAACAGAAGTCGCACTTACAAATGTATTCTTAGTATTAAGCAAAGGCATGGCATTTTGGTGACAGCCTTGCTTTTTTTTTTTCTCCCGGCTCGTATTCTCATCTTTTAATAAATTCAATCTTTCCCTTTCATATACCTCAAACCTGTCACACATGAGATGCTTTAATGGCCGCCAGACAGTATTTCGTTCTCTTGAGATTTCCTCAAATACATTTTGTCTCTTCCTTTTTTTTCTTTTCTTTTTTTTTTTTTTTTTTTTGGGGGGGGGGGTTCTTTTCACCTCCTGACATATCAAGATTTTGACACCTGAGACATGGCGGCCTGTCTCCATTTCAATGTCTTCACAGGCTTTGCCCAGCTAGACGCAAAGCTTACGCAAAGAAATTTTAAGGCTCCCGACAGGGAGAGAAAAACATTGTGCATGCCTACAGCCACAATGCATCAAATCTTGAAGGTATTCAAGTCGGCTGAAAGGGATTTATATTACCATCTGACAGTACAGTATCAAGATGGCAAAGATAAGATGGCAACTGTGAAGAGCATTATAAAATCCATGGGGTATATATGCAGAGATACATTTCTCATCCAAGCTCAAGTAAAACTATCACTGAATGTAACATTCATAAAAGATTGTGAAGTAAGAATCCTACAGGCTATGACTTCCCTATAGATGTAACACAATAGCACCAATGCCTGGGCTGTCACAATTTCATCTGGAAAAAAAATGAATCATAGAACCCAGAAAACATTCTATCCTTCCCACAGAAGGCCCATTTACATGGTTTATTCTGAAACACTGTATTAACGGTATTTTGTGTGGTATTCTGTTATGTGAATGTAATTCTGAATTAGGTATGAGATTATCACCATAGGTGTGTGGTTTTTGTGAAGATGGCATCTTGTGTGCCCTAACATGCTTCTGTATGTTTGTTTGCAAGTGCATGTGTGTGTGTGTGTGTGTGTGTGTGTGTGTGTGTGTGTGTGTGTGTTTGCGTGCCAATTGGGCAAAGTTTGTGTCCGTTATAGTTTCTAGAAAGAGGAAACAAAACAGAATCAGATCAGAATCTCTTTTCTCTTATAGATAAAACAAAGACTTAAAAGGCAATTGAATAATTCATATTATTTCAGACAGTTTCTTTCCCACCCCTACAAAGAAATATCCATTTCAATTGGATGTCATAGTTGACATTAATAGCATGTTAATTGGCAGTTTTTAACTTACTGTAAATGCCCCAATTTCTGTAAAACCTTTTACACTGAACAATTAACTACATATATTTGTAAATAGTACTAACAAAGTTTGCGGGTTCTGAAATTTGTGCTGTGCAATTGCATGTATACTCATAATGCTTGCATCTAATGCAAAGTTTCACAAGGAAAATTTTGAAGACCTGGGGGGCGTTTCATCAACGAGTTCGTCGCAGGTTTTCACCGACAAATTTGCTATCAGCCAATCAGACGCAAGGATTTAAGTAGCTTTTAACAGTTGTCGGTGTAAATCACTGACAAAAAGTTTCATGAAACACCCCCCTGGGGGGCGTTTCATCAACGAGTTCGTCGGAGGTTTTCACCGACAAATTTGCAATCAGCCAATCAGACGCAAGGATTTCAGTAGCTTTTCAAATTTGTCGGTGAAAACCTCAGACGAACTCGTTGATGAAATGCCCCCCTGAATATAAGAATGACCCAGGTCCAATTTCTGGCCAAATTCAGTTTGACATGGGAAATTGTACAAGTAGCTTATACAAGGACTCATCTTGTGTATAAATGATAAAGCCTAATTACCCCCGGAAGTGCCTCAAATGAATGAGTTATTTCTTCTATATGAATGTAAAAATGAAGGACTTGGGTCATTCTTACACTCATATCATAGCGCCCTCTCTCGTCCTTCTCTCATCTCTATAGCAGAATATCATGTACTGTAAACGTGGAAATTTTCGCGGTACATTAATTTTCGCAGATTTCGCGCTACGTTCGGCTAGCGCGAATTCAAAAACGCGCGAATATATCTTCGCAATCTTCTATGCACATTTTGAACGGCCTGAATTGCGTGCCCTTCGTCGATGATACTGCTACGTAGTAGCACAGACATGTTTACGCATATAGCAGTATCATCGCACGCACCGCAAGCACCGAGCCCATGGCCGATTGGTGTGCTACATCTCCGCGACTACAGTACTAGTCCTACAGTACATGTATCGAGTAAAATACGTGTACAGTGTACTACGTAGTTGAGCGCTTGTACTCACACTCGCGTGCGCCGCTCGCTACGTCGCTTTCATACGCTGGCATCGCTGGATGAAAACAGCGACTGTGTATTAACCCGCTACAGAGCGCGAATTTAAGAACCCGCGAATATGTTTTCGAGCCCCTCAGCGCGAAAAATTAATCGCGCGAAAATATTGACGTTTACAGTATATGATTCAAAGAATGACCCAAGTCCATCACACAAAATGGCCTCTCCACAATTAATGTAAATATTAATTGTCATAATGATATATGTTCTAAGTTGCCTTCCCATCACAGTTAAATAGAATATTATTGGAGAAATAAAAAAGATATGAAGTTTTTCTAAGTTTACTCGAAATGGTCTTCCATGGACTTGGGTCGTTCTTATATTCAGATACTCATAATTGATTTGACACATAATGCATGAAAATTGGTGTACTATGGTACATATAAATAATCTATTTGAATCTATGGCCTTACAGAAAGTCACTGATGTTTAAACATGTACATTGTATGCACTAAAATGGAAGTTAACTATGATTACTATACGACACTACTTGAATCCATGTACACGTACATACATGTACTCAGAGCAATTCTGTAGACTTAGTATTCATCAGCTAACTATTGAAAGCAAAGAATTCAATCCATTCTAAATATACACACTGTATGTGTAGAAAATCATAAAATCTTCTCATAGATTATAGAATTCATGATAGCTATTTTAAAACGCAGTGCAAGTAAATGATAAATTTATCATAAGTCGTTTTTTTGTAAGTTAGTACTTACAGTTGTCCAGAAAGCTGTAATTCAGTTGCAAAGTATGTGTATAAACTTTGTGCGTGTCCTCACAAACTTGACATCATTAAATATTTTGTTCTAGGGTTGTTACTTTACACATCTTTGTTGATTCTGCATTATTTCTCAAGAATACATTTCAAAATGCTTTCAGGCTTAAATTCACATAATGTAAGCCCCCCTTTGTAAACAGAGATTTAGTGTCATAACAATCCATTTATGTGCTTTTTGAATCCATGAAGATTAATTCTAAAAAAAAAAAAATATTATATATACATAAACACAGAATTATTATACTTATTGATATATATACTCAATTGATGAGAAAAAGAGCAATGTCATTTGCGCTATAAATAATGACATGGTAGATCATTAGTGTGGATAAGACTCAAAGAATATGAATGAAGGAAAGTTTCTGACTCTGACAACATTAACCCATTGCGGACGATTTGATTTTGCTACAACATGCATTTTCCATAGACGCTTGCCTGAGTATACTCGGGATTCGTCCTCAATGGGTTAAATGAGACGGCGGTGACACAACGTGAGTCATGTACTATCTAATCTTCTTTCTCTCTATTCTGTATCTGTGTCTGAGTAGGAATTCAAGGTTTCATGATGTAAAGGATGCTGATAGGCTGATGAAGATTATTATAATTAAAAAAAAATTGTCGCTTGGGCGACAAGACCTCGTATACATCTACAAAATGTCAAATTTTCACGAGAGAGAGAGAGAAAAAAAACAAACACATGGTGGTCAAAGCACTGATATCAAATGGGAGAGCCTTTCTTTTGACATGCTGTGGTGGCTTCATTTGTGGGGTAATACAGCAAAGATTTGGATGGGACATCACTTAACTGATTATCTGACCATTAATAAAAAAAAGTCATTTTCACAAAAATTTCAGATACGAGGTCTTGTCGCCCCAGTGATGCTTTACTATCTAACCATTTGCATGCTTTGTGGCACCAAAAAAAAAAAAAAAAAAAAAAAAAAAATTCACAGTAGCGCTGTACACAGTGCCCAAAGCCATGGGCACAGACAGTATAAATCCACTGCCTCTGGAATTGAAACTTAGTAGGTCCTGTATGATTTACAGCAAGATCCCGACGGAGATTTTAGAATCTCATCGGGTAAATTATGCTTTTTCTTCCTGAGAAGAGTAAGTTCCACTCTTTACCCAAGTGGACTCTGACAAGTATTGTACAAAAACAACAACTGGAACTATGCATCAGGTAAAGCTTTAAAAAAAGTGAGACTGTCGAGTTTCAAATGTTGAACTGTTATACAGTATCTTGTGCATTCATTCTCTAAAAGCATATCCAGTGTCAGAGTCATATTTCTAAAGCCTAAAAAAAAAGCAAAATTTAAACAAAAAGTGTTTTTTTCCCCCTTTTCAAAGTATATACGATAACTAATGTAATGGCACAATGATCAGAGACTGGATATGACTCAACATCTATACAAGTATTCTAACATCGCAAGGTACACAAAGTTTGACATGGTAGCTATGCAGACATGATATTGTATTGTCCACTTGTCTGTTTGTGCACCTTCCCCATAGATGCTTTGAAAATAACTCTAATCTTGTGTACTAAAAGGCCTCTTTATTTCTTCAATATTGTTTTTCTTCGATATTGCATGAAGTGGTGAAATTCTACACACAATTTGCATTCATTTTCTGTCACTTGCACTAACAATGCCAAAAAGGTCTTGACCTGATCCATTGCATTTAAAGGTAGTAAAATAAACATTATAGCTTGGCTGCACATAAATATTTCATAGCCTCCTGCTTTATTACAACTTAAATATGCATGCAAAAGAAATAAATAGTCCCCTAAAAGTGTATATTTTAAAGGGATGGTATAGTATTGGTGGAGATGAGGATTGGGCTTTTAGTTTTTTATGAGATACCAAGAAACCACTTATGAAATGTGACCCGCTACAACAAAATGATCCTAAAGTCGGGCGAGGTCGATTATTTGAAAATTGCATGATATAATCCCCTAATCTTTCTGCTTTCAATTGATATATAACACATTTTATAAAAATAATCGGCTGCGGAGATATCGATGTTTAAAAGAGAGCATGTCGAGACGTCTGGAAAATCACTGTTTCGAGAAAAGCGCCCTAAACGTCTTCCTTTTGACGCAATCGCGATCAAGGGACACGCAAGTCAGTTTTCACCTCTGGACAATAGAAGGTAAGCCCTAGCAACCCCCGAAGAGTTCATTCAAGCATATCAGCGTCGGCGGTCTCCTCACCAACCAATCAGTGACCAGGATGTGAGAAGCGGCTGAGCATAGCACATTCTGCCCACACGCACCAGTCGACTGGGCAGTGTGCGAGCTTCACGCTTCTGTTAGCAGCAAGCAGCAAACTGACCAATGAGATCACTCTGGTCGTTGTTAGGGGCGGAACCTATCGGTGGCGCTCAATCCAAATTTTCGAACCAGTTTCTGCTTTGTTGAAATGCCAAAAAAACATGGCTCAGAAAAACGCTATTTTTTATCTTTCCTTTGATTATTTTGCTTCAAAATTTCGACAGATGATAGAAGACATGTTAGACTCCAATAATATATCAAAATCAGAAAATCGCAAGTTTTGACCAATTGTAATGCTCTGACTTCAAACTCAATTTTCACGGCTTCGACCGTGCGCGACTTTAGGACCTTTTTGTTGTAGCGGGTCACAAATAGTACAGAGCATCGCCATTCAAAGAGGAATTCAAAGTTTCTTGGATGAAAATCGGTTTTAGAATGGCTGAGACATAAAAAAATAAAGTAAAACAATGCAATCGTAATAAAAGGTAGGACCCACTTTTTATTAGGATCACTCTGTTTTAAGTATCTCAGCCATTTCAAAACCAATTTTTGTCAAATAAAATTGAATTTCTCTTGGAATTACTTGCTGCTCTTTCACATTTCATGAGAGGTTTCTCATTATCTACCCCAAAATGCTAAAAACCTGAAGTTTGGTCTCAACCAGAACTATACAATCACTTTAAAGCCCCCCCCCCCTTGTTTTTTTTTTTCTTTTTCTTTTTCTTTTTTACATCTACAGGAATATAATACACACATTTTTGACTCCGGAAGTGATATAAAAAAAAAAAAGTAGTAAAAGCTTTTGTTTTGCCAGTCGATGAAGCATGGAAGTAGAAGAAGAAGTGTGGGCAAGGCCTTTTTTTTTTGTGCTTGTCAGCTGAAGAAACCCTGAAGTGGCTCCAGAAACGATAAACTGCCCCCTCCCCCCTCACCCACTTACATGGTGCTGGCCATGTGACCCTAACTTTAAACTTACCAACTGAAGCTTCAATAACCAATCAGAATTCAGTAATCCATGCAAACTTTAACTCTTTAAGTGCCACGTACATTCGCACGTGCAGTCAATGGCCTGCCAACTTCACATATTCTGCTCTTCAAACCCATCAAAACGGATCGATAAGTCGCCAAATGCCACAGTACAATGCAAGCATTTCTCACGATTCCATTCCTGTTATGTAACACGTACAATTGTAGCTTGCATTTTATAGTGAATGACTATCAAGCAGCGTGTCCTACTGGATTTGCAAGTACATTCAAAGTTTCTGACATGAGTATTACTGTTTTGTGTGCAAAAGTCATGCCTCTACAATGATGTAGCTACTGGTCATTTGAAAGAAAAAACAATGTAGATTTGTCAAAACTAATCTAATTTAAGCTAATCTAAGCAATGCTTAGCCTTTTTTTTCTACATCTTGAATAGAAAGAAATGGAAATGTGACCGTGCATCACAAAAACCAACAAAAAGTTGCACGCTCTGATTCTGTGCTAGGACTCAAAACAGGCAAAAGGGGTCAACCTTGTCAATCAATGAGTATTTCATATCATCTGAAAGAGCAATTCTTCTGCATTATTCTAACAATTTGGATCTTAAAATGAAAGAGAAGTTGTGTTTTGAGCAACTGTTCTAAAACATTTGTTTTTTCTTGTAGAATCATACTGTAATTAGTACAAATGTCTCAGAGGTCCCTTTTCATTTCTTCAAAATCCTTTTTCTCGAACACTCTTCAATTTCAACTCTAATAACTTTTAAAAGGTTGATGCTAGTGCTTGGAGAGTCTTTGTAGGAATGAATATTATTAGCTCTGCCAAGGAGGTTTCAATGTTTTTTGCTGGCATTTGTAAATGTAATTGTTTATTCATTTATCTCAAAATACCAATGTTATTGGGAAAAAATTCTGAATAGATGATGGTAGAATTTGGGGTAAAGTTCTGTAGGAGGTGAAGGAAGCAGGTGGTTTATTAGTTTTTTAGGGTGGCTTGAATCACAACAAATTCAAGATTTTTTTTTTTTTTAAATTAAATATGCATGGTCATATCTTATTCTATTCACAACAAAGTACAAATATTATGCAGGAAATCAAATCTGATGTTTAATGACAAGGCTCGACACAAACACTATTGATTGATGACCCACTCAGACTACCAATATTCATCAAGTTCATTTGTTTGATGGTCCAACAAGAAAGTATATTTATATTCCTAAATAATAGTTAAAAACAAACCATTTTAGATAAAAATTGATATGTATGATAAAGTGCCTCGAATACCACAAAATCTGACTGAGAAGCAAGAAAGACTAGAAATGTCGCTATGGCGACTGGTATGCCTCCGCCATAATGCATGATTCTCCTAATAGGTCTATAGTACATGTGGACAATGTGTGATTACATTTTCACAAAATTGGCAAAATATTAAAATGACATGTTTGTCACAAATGTATTGAATGTTTACCTTCCTTGACCTACCATGTATGTTTATTGGATGAATAGGAGAGCATGTATTTGGGGATTAAAGAACTTAAACTTGACTTTGACCATTTCATAAGTTTATGCACTGAGTAATTTTCAAGGTATGGAGAAAAAGTGCAATTTCTGTATTGAACAGTAAATTGTTATCATTTTCATCTGGCCTTTGATTTATAAGAGAATCACTGTCAGGCAGAACATACATAAATTCGGCATGTTCTAAGTTTCAAGATAACTTGAGCCACTTCCGAGATATGGAGAAAGAATAAAGTTCAGCACTTTCACTTGATCTTTGACTTTTGACCTTTGACCTTCTTGGCAAAAAAAAAAAATCCCAGAGAATCTCTATTGGGTTATACATGCATACATCAAGTTTTAAAAAAAAAGTCCTGCTGGCATTGCATAAATATAAGGAAAATAGTAAAATTTTGAAGTATTGCCCTTGACCTTTGACCCCTGACCTTTGACCCCATGAACCCTAAATTCCCTAGATAACCACTGCCAGTCAGTAGATGCATATATATACTATGTTCCATGAAGATACCTTGAATAATTTCCAAGATACAGAGAAAAAAGTGAAAATTTAACATTTTACTTGACCTTTTGACCTTTGACCTTTTGACCTCATGACCCCAAACTTTCACCAGAGAATCTTAATTGGGTAGTTCATGTATACACTAAGTTTCCAGAAAATATCTTCAGGCATTGCATAGATATGGGGGGAAATAGTAAAATTTTAAGCATTTTTGACCTTGACCTTTTGACCTTTGACCTTGAGCATGTGCACCCAAAAGTTGATAGGCACAACTTCACCCCCTAATACACATACATGCCAAGTTTCATTAGGATACCTCAAAAGGTTTTGGTAGTTACACTGTCCACAAAATTCACTACGGACGGACGGAAGGACGGACGGACGGACGGAGACGGACGGACGGACGGACGGACAACCGGACGAAACGGATGGACATAATGCCTCCAGCACCACTTCGTGGCGGAGACATAAAAACTATTTCAGCTGTAAAAAGCAAACAAACAAACAAAAACATTTAACCTGCTCCTTTATACAGGAACCTGGTACTGTAACAGGTTCCCATGGCATCAACTGATATAGAGCAAACTGGTATACCAGGTTCCCAAAATGTAGATAAGAGTGCCTGCATTTGTGGCCAAAATTCTTTTTTTTTAATTATGCTTCCATGTACAATGGTTTTAAGAGAAAGATTAGAGTTTCTTCTATCAATATCAGTTTTCTTTCTGTATGAAAACTACATGTATTGCAGTATTAATTTCCCTTTTTCCAGTGTACTGTCCTCTCATATTGCTATGAGCTTGAATAGACACTGTACTTCAGAGCTTCTTTTCTCAGTTCACACTTTTCCTGAGTTTGTGCTTTCTTTCCAATATTTAGATAGGTTAGGGGAGTCCATTTGATTTGAGTTATACACTGTACATCATTTTAAAGCTGAAAGTCTGCTCTTTCAGAATATGGTCTTAACTAAAAATTCATGTCTGGCGACTTTTTGTTTGTTTTGAGGTGCAGGGTCACAAATTATCTTGCTTCACATTAGGCCTATAGGCCCTATCTACTTTTGGGGGCCCCAGCCCACTGGGCCACCACTTACATGCACATACATGTATGCAAGTCCAGCCTTGTCTGATTATAATATGCAAAGTGCTAAAACTGGATTCTTGCTGTATGCTGGAAGTGCATGTCACATGCAGTTTTGGTGTCCAAAAACAAGCCATTTTTGCTGTTAATGGTACAATACTATTCTACTCTTGGGATAGCAAAATGTCATGGTATAAGTTTTGGTGTCCAAAAATAATAACTGTATGGTACAAACAAAAGAAAAAATAATCACTGAAAGTCATTAAGCCTCAAAGAATCTGATATCTAAACCCAATTCTTAAATAGGCCTACCAGTACCTGCTATAAAATTATAATAATAATAACTGCTGTTAATCATTGGACCCCTATTTATCCAATAAACCCAATTATGCTACACTGTATATATGACTGTTAATATGCAGGCTACCAACACCTCCAATAAACATGGTATAAAACAAATTGATAAAAACACCTGCCAAACTGACCTCTTGAGATATTTCCCTCTCTCCCCACTCTCTTCATATAGGCCTACGGGTTTCACTGCAGACCTATACTTTCAAAGTCGATCGATGCACTGGATGTTGCTACATGTAAGTACGCAAAGAAGATGAGAGAGGTCATTCACCTCATTATGAGTATGGTCAGTAAAGGGTCACTGTACTTCTCAAAACTTTATACTCACAGATTCAACTGCTTGTGAACATGTATCCACTTCAGGATGTGATGTAGCCTTTGTAATCCAGGGAATAATTTTCCAAATCAAATTTGATTTATAGCAATTTTGACCGATGAACAATATTTCAAATGCTATCCTGTACACTTCTATGGAAGAAAACTCTTACACACAAGTTAGTTTGTGTAGCAGTGGTATAAGAATGCATAAATTGCGATGCGATACCAGGAAAATTATTCCCAGTAATCAATTTATTTACTTATTTTTTTGATTGACTATTAAAGTAGACAGAAAGCTGAAAAAATGAAATGAAATCAATCCTGCATGTAGGGCCTATAGCCTTCTGACACTCATATAAAGATATTTGACTGCAAACTCTGAAGTTTAACTCTCTCACTTTCTGAGTTCAAGTCAACTGCACTTCTGAAACCACATATATGGCAGATGCTGCATTAACCCGCTGAAGACAAGTCCCAAGTAAACTCGAGCAGGTGTCTATGGGAAATGTGTGTTGTAGCAAAATCAATCCATACTCGACGGGTTAAAGGGATGGCACAGTATTGGTGGAGACGAGAATCGGGCTTTTAATCTTTTTGCGAGATACCAAGAAAACACTTACGAAATAGTACAGAGCATACCATTTTAAGAGGAATTCCAAGTTTATTTGATGAAAATTGGGTTTGGAATGACTGAAACATCCAAAAACAAAGTAAAACAAAGCGACTGCAATAAAAGGTGGGTCCCACACTTTATTAGAATCACTCTGTTTTGGATATTTCAGCCATTTCAAAACCAATTTTCATCAACTAAATGTTGAATTTCTCATGGAATTACATGCTCTTTCATATTACATAAGAGGTTTCTCATTATCTCACCAAAAAAATGTTAGAAATCTGAAATTAGGTCTCAACTAAAACTATATGATCCCTTTAAACTTTAAAGTCCTTTAACTGAGGACGAGTCATCACTATGGGACTCAAAATATAACTGTTCTGAATCACTGACCCTTCTTTTTTTTAGTGATGAAATGGATCAACTTTTACACAACAGATATGAATATATAGAAAGATATGATAAACAGTATCACTTGTATTTCTACCATCAACACTGTCCAAGGAAAAGTAAAGAAAAAAGCTATACAATGCCAAACAGTACATTCATACTCAGTGTCAGCAAAACATGTACACACAACTCAGTCAATAGGGTCATTCATGAGACGTGTGTTTGCTACAGACTCAACAAACTTTCTACAAGGTATTTTTCTTCTCTCCCCACAATACAATCATTACCAAGACCTCAGTAGAGGTCATCAGCAGTCAATATTAACCTTTCTGTTGGCTTCTTCCTGCACTCACTACTTACGCACTGTCTGGGAAGTCCAGGTCCCCCCACACGAGGGCAGGCTACACAAACATGATGATATTCCAAGTCAAGGGGATGTGCTTGTATCTATAACAATTATGGGTAGGAACAAACATCACCACACCAGTCACTGATGTTTTTTGGTTTTCTTTTTTCCCCCTCCAAAGCTCTCCACATCTTTCACACTTCTGCTCTTCACGAAATTCACAGCATTTGCCTTCCAAGTTCTGCAAATATCAGAGCAGAAGCAGTCAAGTAAAATACTAGTGCTGGACGGTGTAATTGGTTGTGTGCCCTAGCGATGTATTCACTGTTTGTGTTTGTCTGTGTGTGAGTATACGTCTCCTGTAGTCTTGTCGCATTGCATGTGACTCCAGTGTGTTTTCTACGCTCTGGCATTGCAGGCTAGACACACTGACCGAGAACACTCACAATTTATTCAGAGCAATAAACACACTGACTGGAAGTTGACCTTGGAATTGTGTGTACAGCTGTATGTCTGTGTGTGTGTTTGGAGGGGGGGGGGGGGGGGGGGGGACTTGTGTGAATCGGGTCTAGTCTCCTCCAAGTGCCCCTAGTAATTTAATCTTTTTAAAAACATTGATGCCATTGCCAAGAGGTAAAAGTAGGATTTTACAATTCAGCCAACATCTGTGTACATGTCCCGGGTACTTACTGGTTCAGATGAGGACTCGGCTTTTACTTATTCATATTTTCTTTGAGAAAGAGGGAGAGAGAGAAAGATAAAATGTACTTTATAGAAACCACATATGGAATGTTACAGGGCATACAATTCTAGGAGGAAGTGAAGATTTAGGTTTAGGTTTATTTGATGAAAATCAATTTGAAATGGCTGAAATATTTCAGAACAAAGTAAAACAATTTAAGCCATCCTAATAAAATATAAGTGCCACCTTTTATTGGAATTGATTTGTGGCCATATCTCACCCATTTCAAAACCACAATAAACTTTGAAATCCTCTTAGAACTGTACAAGAAATTTCTTGTCATCTCACCAAAAAGCCCCATCTTAAAAAAGAAAGAAAGAACAGAATCCATTTAAACCTGGCAGGGATCTTGAATGGGGTACGTGGGGTGGGGGGGGGGGGGGGTGTGTAATGTTCCTTCCCCTTGGTAAACCCAAAACAAGACTAACATGGAAAAGTAGAAATTACGCGGTGCGTAATATATATGTCCCCGCCAGAAGTAGCATTTAGTAGCAAAATGTACAATATAGGTAAAAAAATCAAGGTCAAAGGTCAAAGAAGTCAAAGGTCAAAATTTTGAAGCCCTCACCTAGTGCCATCACATAAAGCAAACGGAATCTAAATCGGGTTAGAAATGGGGAAGGAGTAGCATTTTGTAGCCAATGTACAATGTAGGTAAAAACTCAAGGTCAAAGGTTAAAGAAGTCAAAGGTCAAAATTCTGTGTAGAAGTTTTGAAGCCCTCACCTAGTGCCATCACATAAAGCAAACGGAATCGAAATCGGGTTAGAAATGGCGAAGGAGTAGCATTTGGTAGTAATATGTACAATACAGGTCAAAAATCAAGGTCAGAGGTCAAAGAAGTCAAAGGTCAAAATTCTGTGTAGAAGTTTTGAAGCCCTCACCTAGTGCCATCACTTAAAGCAAACGGAATTGAAATCGGGTTACAAATGGTGAAGGAGTAGCATTTTGTAGCAAAATGTACAATATAGGTCAAAAATCAAGGTCAAAGGTCAAAGAAGTCAAAGGTCAAAATTCTGTGTAGAAATTTTGAAGCCCTCACCTAGTGCCATCACATAAAGCAAACGGAATTGAAATCGGGTTAGAAATGGCGAAGGAGTAGCATTTTGTAGGCAATGGACAATATAGGTCAAAAATCAAGGTCAAAGGTCAAAGAAGTCAAAGGTCAAAATTCTGTGTAGAAGTTTTGAAGCCCTCACCTAGTGCCATCATATAAAGCAAACGGAATCAAAATCGGGTTAGAAATGGCGAAGGAGTAGCATTTTGAAGCAAAATGTACAATATAGGTCAAAGGTCAAGGTCAAAGGTCACATCTGAAATTCTGTATAAAAGTTTCAAAGCTCTCATGTAGTGCTATCATATAAAGCAAACAGAATCAAAATCGGGTTAGAAATGGCGAAGGAGTAGCATTTTGAACATTTTGATCACACACGGACGCACGGACGGACAGACGGACACACAGACACACGGACATACACGGACACACAGACATTTCATAGTCCCCTGCTCGAACTCGTTCGGCGGGGACAAAAATAATATGCTGAGAGTATTAGGTCGAAGTAAGAAGGTTGAAGGAAAATTTCATCTTTTCTTTTAACATAGTATACGGGTAGATGAGGCCTATTGCTAACAATCTCAATGCAATTGCTGCGAGTTATGAAACTTACCTTTTTACTTGATTTCACAAATATAAACTAACTTGTTGAAGGATGTGTCTAGATATACTCAGTCAGCTGTCTATGGGATACGCGTGTTGTAGCAAAATCGACCTGTCCTGATTTTGCTACATCACACATTTCTCATACACATTATTTTGCCCAAGTATACTCAGAACTCTTCCTCAGTGGGTTAAAGAAGAAGGTAAAATTTGCTCAAAACGGCCATGAGTTTGCAGTCCACAATTTACATCTACGTGAGAAATAAAAGTTTCCACACAACCACATGCCCACTACAGCAAATGGGCATCTGCTTTGTCGAAAACAATGGAGCCCTTCTTTGTTTAACCCTTTAAGTGCCATGTTCTCGCGTCCGACTCAGTCGACAGTGTGCCAACTTTGCATATTCTGCTCAAACGCACAAACCCGCCTAAACCGATCGATAAATTGCCAAATGCCGCAGTACAATAACAGCGTTTCTCGCGCATCTGTTCCTCTCACATATAGCGTGTGTACAGCTTGCATTTTATGGTGTGATAGACTATTTAACAAGTGGCGTTCCCTACTGGATTTGTGTGTAAATTCTAAGTTTCTGTCACTGTTTTGTGTGCAAAAGATATGCCTTTACAATGATTTACCTACATGTAGCTAATCATTTAAAAGAAAAACAATCATAGATTTGTCATACAATTTACATCAAAGCAAACCTTGATATTTTCTCTTCAACTTTACTCATTATAATATCCAGCTTAACTGAAATCTATAGAAGTGACATAGATTTGAAAAACAAAATGTTTTCTCAAAGAATGTCAACATTGGTGTCTCAGGATAATGTGGCATACAGGGGGTTTCCACCATGGCACATAAATTACAATTTTGTAAATGCCCATTATGGCAATGGGGGAAAAATACTTTATGCATACCGGTATCATGCATCATTGTATGTATACACTGTACATTCATAATTTTATACAAAATACACTTTAAATACATTTGATTGTACTATACGTAGGCTACAAACCCTGTAGATGTGTTTTGATGTAACATTGCATTATAATAACAAGATATCATTTTCTCCTATATGTGACTGTGCACCTCAAAACGAACATAAAGTCGCACACACTGATTTTGCGTGAGGACTGAAAATAAGTGAAATGGGTCAACCCAGCCGAACTTGACTTTTTCATATTTTCTGAAAGAGCGGGTTTTCTTCTACAGTATGCTAAAATTTGGTATCATAAAATGGGCAGGAAAGTGTGTTTTTTTAGCAGTTTATCTCGAATATTTATTGGTAGAATAGTGTGATTAGGTGTGTCTTTAGAATCCCTTTTTCATTTCTGAAAAACCTTGTCCACACTCTTCACTTTTAACTCAAATAACTTTTGAAAGGATATAGTGATACTGCTTTGAAAGTTGGCATTAATTATGGACAGAATGTGTTAATAAGGCATGCTCAATTTCAGATTAATCTGATAATCCCTTCATTGTTGTTACTCTGGTGGTTTACTTCCTGTTTTTTGTCCCATTAATCGCACAGCCAGCACGGTTTTGTAAAGATTGAAAGCGCTTGAATAGACACTGTACTTCAGAGCCTCTTTTCTCAGTTCACACTTTTCCTGAGTTTGTGCTTTCTTTCCAATATTTAGATAGGTTAGGAGAGTCCATTTGATTTGAGTTATACATCATTTTAAAGCTTAAAGTCTGCTCTTTCAGAATATGGTCTTAACTAAAAATTCATGTCTGTCGACTTTTTGTTTGTTTTGAGGTGCAGGGTCACATATTAAACTATACTGCCAGCGCATTTTGTTGAAAATAACAAGCATGTAGCACGCAGCACAAAAGCAGTTTGAAAAACACACATACTGTTCCTACCTTTGTGGCATTTAGCACAATACAGTTCAAACATTCAAAGTTCAAAGTTCGCATTCAAAATCAAGATTGAATAATCCCTGTGACTCAAATGATTTCAGGGGTATTAGGCACTTTCAGTATAGTTGCTGGAGGCAGACTGCTATCGAGGAACACGCAAACACAAAGAGAGAGAGCTAGCTTTTGAGACAACAACTCTTTTTAACCCATTGAGGACGGACTGATTTTGCTACAACACGCATTTCCCATGGGCACTTGCCCGAGTATACTCGGGGATTTGTCCTCAACGGGTTAACAGAGACTCCAACCCCAAGCACCTTCTGATCGGGAGATTCTCCCGCCTGAAACCCCTAGCAAACGGGAGACTCCAATCTGATGTGCGCGAAGCGCACATCACAAGCACAAAGCGCGAAGTTCCTTGCGGCCGGGGTCCAGGGCCCGCATAAGGGCCCTGGAAACTCGGTTCTAGATGCTCTCTCGTGCTATTTAAGGTTTATTTTTAACATACTTTGATATTACAGTCAGAAATCATTTCAAGCGGGAGACACAGAGCCAGGGCGGGAGAAATTAAATCTCAAGCGGGAGAACGGGAGATTTTGCAAACATGGGTTTTCGGCGGGAGATCTCCCGTCAAAAACGGGAGAGTTGGAGTATCTGGGTTAAGGGAAACCTGGCCTGAATGTTGTTAGCACAATTGCTGATACTTGAGTACTACTATGTGAACACAATGGACGCAGAAAACTTCAGACTGAGGCACTGGATTTTGAACTGGGATCCACAATGACATTAACCCTGTCTGTGCAAGGGACTTTGAACAGTGTGCACAACACTATCAGGTTTTTTGTGCCAATCAGCACTCACAGCATGCAAAGAGTTAAAGGGATGGTACAGTATTGGTGGAGATGAGAATTGGGCTTTTAACTTTTTGTGAGATACCAAGAAAATACTTATGATATAGTACAGAGCATACCACGTTAAGACAGAGACTCCAACTCTCCCGTTTTCGACGGGAGATCTCCCGCCGAAAACCCATTTTTGCAAAATCTCCCGTTCTCCTGCTGGAGATTTGATTTCTCCTGCCCTGTCTCTGTGTCTCCCGGTAGAAAGGATTTCTTACTTATTGCTATCGTATGCTGAAAAAATAAGCACCAGAGAACATCTACAATCCTAGGAACTTCGTGCTTCGCACACATCAACTTGGAGTCTCCCGTTTGCTAGGGGTTTCAGGCGGGAGAATCTCCAGATCAGAAGGTGCTTGGGGTTGTTCAAAGTTTATTTGATGAAAATTGGGTTTGGAATGACTGAAACATCCAAAAACAAAGTAAAACAAAGCGATCGTAATAAAGTGTGGGTCCCACACTTTATTAGAATCACACTTTTTGGGATATCTCAGCCATTTCAAAACCAATTTTCATCAAATTAACATTCAATTCCTCATAGAATTACATGCTCTTTCATATTTCATAAGAGGTTTCTCATTATCTCACCAAAAAATGTTAGGAACCTGAAATTAGGTTTCAACCAAAACTATATGATCCCTTTAAGCCAGTTAATCTCTATGAAAAGAGGGAAGGGGGGGGGGGGGAAACAGTACAGTACTGTATGTGTGAACCATGCAAACTTCAGAGCACTTTGGTATCATATGCTTCCAAAATGAATTTCTAATTACGTGTAGAGATATTATGAGCTATCCAGACACGATGTTGTTAACAGTCTTCAGATCGACCCACCGCTGAAATTTCACACAAACAGTCGCGCTACAACATCAATGGCTTGCATGCTCATCAAAGAAGCTAGTCTATACGAGTTTGTATGTAATGTGCACACACATATAATATGATAGAAATGAATGCAGAGCCTAATGAAATTCCACATCCTTAATCGTTTTAGTGTCATCATCTCAAAATTCCACGGACAGTACATGTAACAAAAACTCCAGGGGTACACTAGTCAAAGGGTGAATCTTCTCTAGATGCAGTCAAAACATTAGAAATAGAAACCAGCAAATAATACCAGCATAACTGAGCAAAACTTGAACAGAAAACACCTGCTCACTATGAAAGGCTAGATACTATTTACCCACAATAAGAAACTTGTTTGGGAGAAATGTGATTCAAGTTTGGTTTTTAAAAGAACACAAAACAATTAGAATGTCATGCATTTGTAACAAACTACAGCTCTCTTTTTATAATTAAAATGATTCCTAGTAACCCTAATTTTGGTGGTTTTTGTCATGTATCTTTTTGCTACAATTTCTCACTTCCTATTGTTGCTATTACACACGGCAAGTTACAATTCTCTTCCATCTGAGCCTATGTTGTTACATAGGCCCTATACAATTGTTTGTTTCATCTGTAAAATTGTGAAGATCCTCTATAACCCGTTGAGGACGCGTCCCGAGTATACTCGGGCAAGCGTCTATGGGAAATGCATGTTGCAGCAAAATCAAGCCGTCCTCAATGGGTTAAGTGCTATATTTCAGACTGATGCTTAAATTGGCAGCAGATCATTCTTCTTGAGTATTGTATTCTGCTTTTCTCTAACATTGGCACACTTCAGTATGTAATTCAAACGTACTTGGATAGGTATACTCAGTAAGCCCCCCCCCCCCCACATCACAGCGATCCCTAAGAGACCACCGAGATATGTCCCAAATTGGCATGATCCCTCGGCAGTTTCCCAAACTAGATGAAAATAGTGTTCTATGAGGAATGGCTCAGACAGGGCATTCAGACGCAAAAAAAAAATTATACTAGAACGGTATAGCTATACCAAAACGGTATAGCTATACGATGAATTAGGTATACGTCTAAACGCTGGCTAACGAAACGACGTATAACGAAACGACGTATAGCGAAACGGCGGTCAGGGCATCGTTTCGAACTAGAACTTGATAACGAATCAGCATTCCATCATGTGCATATTGTGCGTCTGAACGTATGGCGACCATAGAACGGTATAATTGGGCGGGGCTTAATGGGAGCAAGCATGAAAGGTGACCTTGTACCTGTCACTCATAACCATAACAACATGCGCAGTGAGAAACTGCACATCTAAACGACGTTTTTCCCAAATGGTCGAAATTAGCGTCTGAACGGTCTATCGGCTATACGATGATTCTTTATACGTCGTTTCTTTATCAAGTTTTGGTATAAATTGGCTTGCGTCTGAATAGGGGTAAGAACCCTTGAAATATCATTGAAAGACTAAACTGTGATTTTTTCTACACATTTCTCAGACATCTCTGTGGGACCTCAGAGACGTCTAAACATTCACTGAAAGCTCACTTGCAATACTCCCCGAGATCTTCGAGAGATCAATCAAGATCTCAGTCTAAGAGACTAGTCCTTCAGTGGTCCCTCAATGACTTCTCAATAATCTGACAGTGATCTTCTCCATTGTGGCAATTCTTGAGAGACTGTCAAAAGATATTGAAAGACTTCCGAGCACCCTCTGGGAGATCGGTACTGAAAGATTGCTGACAGACCATTGAAAGTCCATTTTCTTAACAGACAGCGTCTGCATCAAACCATTTCACAAATTTGTGAAGATCATGGAGATCATGACGTTCACTTGCAGATCACTTTAGGGATTGTGAAGGCCCTCTGAGACCACTGGAACTCACTGAAAGATCATTGAGAGATCTGGTAATTTTTACAGTCCATCAGAGGTCTCTATTGAAAGAGGTCTTGCCCAATGTGGAATGGGGGTATAATCTGACACATCGCACATGTATGCTTTATGTATTGTGGGGAACAGAAGGAAGAGACGTTCTACAGCTTCTGCAATTCCTTGTGTTTTCCTATTGTGCAGATTTCAATAATCAGAAACTAATTCATTCCATCAAATTTATTTCATAATAACATATATGAAGAAAAATTCAGAGGTGGCAAAGACAAGAGGACAATGTCTGAGGCAATCCCCCCCCCCCCCCCCGTTCTATGGGTTACGTTTGAAACCACTCATAACAAGAGGTCTAGAATAGTATTCGACTTTTTCCATGCCCACTCCCCACACACTTCATTGACAGCCTAACATGATAGAAGAGTTCAAACAAATGCCCTCATATCTTCCTTTTTTTATTTTTTATTTGGTTTTGATCAATATTTTGAATTGTTGTGCTAAGAAAATTGTAGTTCTTCTTGTCAAACTAACTTCAAACTGCTCTGGAATTACCCTTTGTGTAAGTTCTGAGATGACTTTCCCATCCCACAATCACTTTGTCATATTCAAATTTGCAACTCTGATTGCCAACTCAGCTCACTACATGACCTACACTAGAGAAAGATTGGTGAAACTGGTTAATTTCATTAAATCTGTTATAAAAAACATCAAGAATCACACCTAAAAAAATGAGACAGAGTCATTAATTCAATGTGTTGATATGTGTGTTGCCAATTTCAGGCACAGCTATAAATTTTCCAACAAGCACAAATTTTGATAACTCCGCAACAGAAATACACAACGGATTATAACCAAAACAGGATCAAAATGAAAGTAGTCATACTACCTTGATCAGCAATGAGTCATAACAAGTGTAGTACAAAAGAAACAGCATCAAACAACAGAAATAAGGTTCTGGGCCTCGTTGGGTTTATGAAAAGAACATTGAAGATAATACTCTAAGGGTAGGCCTATAATTGATGTCATGCATCTAGGAAGATGAGTACAAACACAATGTCTCAAATGTGTCACCATTATGATAGAGAAGGAAAGGAAAACTTTGGTTTTCCTGGGGCCCGTTGCATAAAAGTTTATGGTAACTTTGCCATCCAGTGGTAACTTCCATGGAATTCTTGATTTTGATTGGATGTTGAGTATTGTTGCCATGGTAGTTACCATTGGATGGCAAAGTTACCATAATTGTAACTGTTATGCAACAGGCCCCATGGCTTTGAAGAGTTAAATTAGAGACGCAGTGCATCCATGAAGCAATTTATGGTACAGAGCTGTTGTCAACTGGGCCGCCTCTGGAATTGGCGCAATTAAAGGGGCCCTGAAATCCAAATGTATTTTACTTGTTTTGTTTGTTTATCTGTTATCACTTGTATTGTTTTGCAAATGCTGAATAAATAATAACAATAATAATAATTAATAGTCAAACAAAATAGGCAGGAAGTTTCATCGAAATCAGAAGCAAGGTGGATTGTAGAATGAAACAGAAGTAGGTAAAATCAACATTACATTGTCCACCTATATTTTGCTTGTGGACTTTATTACAAAATCAACAATTCTCAAATATATTGCACTGTGTAACATAATAAGTAGTGCTTGTTTCAATGTTTGGAAATTGTTGTGACTTTTTCTTGAACACAAAAATTTGATACCAAAGTCCTGTGCCTCATTCCATTGCTGAGGTGCTTGATTAAAAAGTCAACCACTTTGTCTCTAAATACAAGTCCATATTTGCAAGATACTAGAAAGCTCAAGAGATAATAGTAGGCCTATCCAGTAGGTACTGCATTTTACTAAGGAAGAAGAAAGAAGAAGAAGAAGAAGAAGAAGAAGAAGAAGAAAAAAAAAAAAGAAGCAACACAACAAACACCCTCAGGTACTTGAGGTAAGACTAGACCAACAGTATTGCATAACACTGTGGATTTTACACCATGGACAAACACATAAAACGTGACTGGTCTGCTGACCACTAACACAGAGAAGTGACCTCAATGAGGTCAACATTTTTCAGTGGAAATGGCAACTTCAGTCACAGGGTCAATGGGGGGGGGGGGGATGGGGGAAGGGGATGTAGAATAGGGGAGTGAGTCAATACGAAATTGGGGGGGGGGGGGGATAAGAGAGAAGGTAGAGGGAAGGATATTATTGTGGAAGGGGAGTGTGAGGAAGAATTAGGGTAGGACAGAGGGAGAGATCACAGAAGAAGGGGGAAATGAAAGAGGAGGAAGTGAAGTCAGGAAGATATGGTGGGGAGAATGGAGCAGGGTTGATAGAGAATACAGTAGGACAGGGGTAACAAGGAATGGAAGGAGGAAGGAAGGGAGAGGGTAGAGGGAGGGCAAAGGGGAGAGAAAAAGGGGGGTAAGAGTGAGCTGATGGTGGGGTAGAAAGAAAGAGCAACTTGGGAGGTATGAAAAGAGGTATGGAGATTTATTCCATGTGCCATCTTCATTAGACATGAGTTTGATAATATGTGGTGTCACAATAGTTAAACAATATCAAGAAAAGTAAAGACAATCTAAGGAAATAAGATATTTGCTATACCATCAAATGAGTACTAACCAGTAACCTAGCTTTTCCAAAAAGCTAGGAGAATTATCTTTGTTTGAACATATATCCTGAGTACAGATCAAGATAATTGTGTAAAACTTCATATCAAGATGAAGCTTTGTACATATTTTCTTTGTCTTATGCCCTTCTATCACTGTGAGTTTTAACAGAAATTGCGTTTAATAGCATTCCCATCTCTACAGGAAATGCAGTACTAGAATTGAAAAAAAAAGTTCTTGATTTTTATCTCCATACTACACTGTATAGCCTAATTATTCCCGAAGTCACGATATGTACAGGAATGCCAACCTTGCTAACAGTATTGCAGGATTCGAAGGGCTGAAAAGGCACATTCTGGGCAGAGTCTTTTTCCCTTTGCCTGTTGCTGATACATGTTTAAAACTCTACAGCACACCCAATATCTGGTAGAAAAATTCAAATTAAGGGAACTGAAAAATCACAGAATCACATTTGACACAAATTTGTGGACAATAATAATTCAGTTGCGGGTCGTACTTCACAAAGATTATAAAAAGATTATAATCGTACCCCTGAACCTAATCCTAATTCCAACCCAAATACTAATACTAAACCTAACCCTTACCCTAGTCCTTACTCTAATTGGTAATTGTCTTGATTCATGTAAATTCTTTACATTAATGTGTCAAGGGCAATGTGTATGACTCCTTCATAGAATGTGCAATCAAACCCGGCCTTTGAATACGCAGTAAGGTTAATGATGAACTTTGCAAAATCTATTCTTTTCTACAACGAATTTGAGAGTTTAAATTTGAAAATCTGAGGACTCTGAAAACACGACCAAACCTGATTCAGTGACCACCTGTCTATAATGACCTGTTTATAATGGCCGCTTGCAAAACAGCAGCCACATGGAAATCCCCTTAACCCGTTGAGGATGAGTCCCGAGTATACTCGGGCAAGTGTCTGTCTATTGGAAATGCATGTTGTAGCAAAATCAAACCATCCTCAAGGGGTTAAAAGACGAGAAGGTACAAGTAGTTATTAAGGAATTGTGTATAGTGCCCACGTGCCTACTACAACCAGCAACAACATATTTGGTTTCTGCTTGATGACTTGTACAAGTGATCACGACAACTACAGAGAAGTGTCTGTTAGGAAAGCAGCTACAAGTGTACATGTAGCTTTAAAGGGATGGCATAGTACAGATGAGGATTAGGTTTTTCACTTTTTGCAAGATATCACGAGAACACTTGTGAAATAGTACAGAACATACCATTCTACGAGGAATTTAAAATCTATTTGATAAAAATCAGTTTTGGAATGGATGAGATATCCAAAAACAGAGTAAAATAAAGCACTCGTAATAAAAGGTGGGTCTCATCTTTTGTTAGGATTTCTTTGTTTTGGGCACTTCAGGAATTTCAAAACCAATTTTCATCAAATAAATGTTGATTTAATCCAAAAATGTTATAAACCTGAAGAGCAAAAATGCATACTGCAATGCTGACACCACCCATTTCCATTGACTCCCATGTTAAACTCAAGATTGACTCTAAGATTTTGTTCCATCGCATGGCTCGAATGTCAAAATACACAAACATTTGCCATGTGCACTCAACAATTACGATCACGCTTTCAAGCGCATACTTTTGTCACTCTTTTTTGTATGAAACAACTTCAACCGACATTGACTTTGTGTACGTAGGTACATGGTGACTGGACTGTGCAGCGCTACTCATTCGTATTTCACACAAAATGGTTGCCATTTCTCTGCTAAATTCAAGAATCTGTGTATGTGGACCACACCTATTGAGGTCCGAGGTGTTGTATAAAACAAACAGTGCATGATCTTACTCGTGCAGTGGAAAAAGATTTCACACTCGTGACCATTCACAATTTGTATTATAATCTCAGGTGATTTTCCTGTGAATACTCAACAACAGTATACAAATGTTTGTAAGCCTGGTATTGGGCATTGACCCCAAGGCGTTTTATACTCTTTTAACTCTCTGTGCATTGCATTAATTTGCTGTCCATTGGTACGTGTGTGAAACTTGTGCACCATTTGACTCAGTGGTAATGACAGGGTATACCAGCCAGTATATCATGTTTCACCTTTTTTTTTTTTTCAAAAAATCCTATAAAAGTTCACTGAACTATCTTAAAAATAATCATACTTGGCAGACACAGAAAACAAAACAAAAACAGAGGGACTTGTAAATCAGCAAAGGTTGTGCAAACGGCTGCCAACCTTTTCTGTGTTAAAGACGATAAAAAGATTCACGGAGGCAAGGGGGCAACTACGCTTGTGCGAGCACAGTTGATGAGGTTCCCATTGTTTTACACACCACAGCAGTAAACACAATGCCAGCACAATGCCTGTGAGCAAGATCTTTGTCTTAGCTTTCACACGTACTGAGATTGCTTCATTTCTAAAACACGACTAAAATGACGCATCACCAGAAATACATTTCAGACTACGTACTGCAGTACTGTAAAAGTGGTTTCTTTCGCGTACAGAAACTTTCGCGGTTTCCATCGGTGCCGACTTTTTCGCGTGTGTTTAAATTCGCGGTCGGTAATGATAGCGTTGTAACAACCCACGAGTTCAAAACATTTTCGCGTGGTGTTAAATTCGCGGTTCAACCTCAAAGCGCGAAAAGCGCAAAAATAAAACCACCGCGAAAGAAACCACTTATACAGTATACACACCTGCAATGTGAATGCAAATTAGAATGGGAGAGGGTGATTCAAATCGTAAAAATTGTGATCATGTTTTAAAGGCACATAGACCCGCCGGTATAGTCCCATGCTTATGTGGGAGCACGGCGCAAGTTTCCTACAGAGACCTACGCTGTCGACTCCTCTTTCCCGTTTAGTGCTTACACTTTGACACCCATTTCCATGAGTCCGAAGAAGTCTAATCCACTACATACAAGTAGTCAGTGGTCTGATCACAGTATGGCTCATGATTTGGTGGATGATGACACCTTTATTATTATTCATTATTATTGTTATTTATTCCGCAATTCAACATAAAATACAAGCAGGCATTACATGATATAAAGATTGTGGTGGTTCCAGGTGCATGCTGCTGGTTGCCAGGGGAGGAAAAGGCAAACTTTATCACTGAGCAAACTTCTTCTGGGACGTCATACTTCTAAGAAGTGCTCACGCACCCTGGCATCACTGCAGACTGCGTGATGCGCAGAGAAGACAACAAAGGCAACGTTACCTAGCAACACCTATGCGCTGTACTCTTGATGACAGCTCAATTTAAATTCGGCAATCTTCATATCAATGCTAATGGTGATCAGCACTATCATCCAACAACGCCCCTGCAACTACCAGATCAACGCACAAAATGATGGTCAAGAGGTGTTTTCCAATCGCATTTTGCTGCAATTAAGCAGCAAAACGGTGGTGTGAACGTAATTATGAATTCCAATCATGTTTTGGGCAGAGGAGATTATAATATTTCAACAGAAAGATCGCACTCTTCAAATGCTCGCACTGCAGTCAAAGTGCGCGCAACTTATGGATCAAGAGTAACTGATTGGAAGCCAACCTCCTCTCCTCGATCTGAAATTTAAGAACTGCACAGTCCACAGTCCTCGTTGTGTGAGCGCACAATGATTCAAATCATGTACATTTGTAAAGTGCAATCCTGTTTGTAATTCAGCATCAAATCAGGCACTCTCAGTACGTGTGAAAGCAAGACATGTGTATCTAGAATGGGCAGGGTTTTAGTCTCTTTTTGCTGCAGATCCAACTTCTACTATTAAAGTGAGCTCAAATAAGCCAGATCTCAACACAGCCTGCAAGAGGTTTAATTGGTGCTAGGCATATCCAGGCAACAAGAGTTATTTTTGGCAAACTCTGCTCTAGATTTATGCAACTCTGTGACAGAAGTGCAACAAGTCCAAAATCAATTATGGTTTTGTTCAAGTGCATGACTTCTTACCTCCTCAGCAAAATGAATGCACTATTACAAACTATAATTATAATGTATTCTTAAAAGTTTTCATATAATAGTACACAAATTATATTAATACAGGTGTGATGAAAAAAGGATGCTAGTAACAACCATAAATACAAAATAAACCTGTCATGTGCTAAACACTTAACTATTATTTGCCGAGCTTTTTCATCAACATTCAGCAATCTATCCAATCTTGACCAAAGTTGCAAAGTTAGCAAGCCTATTTTAGGTGTAGCAATAGTCTAACAGAAGGCTATGGTGACACAATAGGGTTATAATTTATTTATTGACAATATTTTACTTGTATACAGTCGAACCTGTCTCAGGGACAACCTGTCTATAGCGGCCATCCGCCGTATATATACCACCATGGCAAACAATTCCCTCCGAGAGTAAAAGCATGTTAAAGAACCTGTCTATAGTGGCCACCAGTCTATAATGACCACTTTTTTGTCTCCCTCGGGTGGCCGTTTAGACATTTTTGACTGTATGTGCCAATCAGTGATAAAGGTACGGCAGCATGTGCCCCATATTTTGGTGAAGTACCGGATATTCTGATTCTATGCATGTTTTGTTCACCAATGTCCTCCCCCGCCCCCTGCCCAGGCTTGCCTTTTACCTAGCAACAACACAGTGAGTTCCTGCCTATAGAATGTTTGAAGGAGAACATGTCAGTGAATGAAACTTGCTTCATCATTACCAGGCTGTATATAGGCCTATATAAACTAGAAATTGGGAATTGTACATGAATACATTACAGAAGCAGTCAGTTAACTGCGTAACATGACACAGTAGGGTTGTAAGAGGGGATGACATCACTGACCTGCAGCTGAATCTATCTTTTTTTTTTTTCAAAAATTTGAACTTACATTAAAACTTTACATCCTTAATAATTTTCATCAGATTTTGTGCTTTTTTTTTTTAAAGTAATGCAGCTATGATATTTTGTAGGAGAATATATTATGTATTATATATATGCAATATTGTTGGCCAAAATCATACTTTTTGTGTGTAAAAAAGAAAAGGACAGATATATAAACATAGTTATCACCACCTCATCTAATTTGCATATCATACTGTAATGATTGTATGTTCATGTAGAAGTATGGCTGTTTGGTGTAAACATGTGTGTAACTTTAAAATCAAATAAATTTCCGTTTTCATGTCAGATGTTCATGAAGCTTCGACCACTGTGCTTGTTTTAACCCATTCCATACGGGAACCTGGTGGCCTGTTAATTAAGTTTATGGGGATTTCAGAATTTAGTGTGGAACAGGTTAATGTTGGCTCATTCTTTAAAGCTAACTTGAAAATGTAGTGGCATTGCACTTTACATGCTGAGTGGTTTAAAAAGAAAGAAAGGAAGGGAAAAAACAGGTGGAAAGTGCACTGGAGATGACGGCATATTAAAAATGAGAAAGATTTGTCATTCTTTACAGTGGCACTTTGCAGACAAGCTGCTATACTTGAATCATCACCACCTGCACTTTTTTCTGATGGTCCCCAACAGCATTTGGCACTTCTGTGCAAAATGTGTGAAACGTATAGTAGTAGACTTGCACTGCGTTGCGCTGTAACCCTTGCAGAGATCTCGACAAGCATGCCCCGACTATCCTACAACCGATGGAAGCTGTGGAAAAGTGTCAAGAAAACTCAACATCATTCTGAATCATATTTGAGCCAGCTGAGCTTCAGCTGTATGTCATATGTTTAAAGACCATGTAGTGTTATACGTGAGGATTCATGGAGCGGTACAAGGCTTGCCCAGTTTGGAAATGTGTGTATAGCCTTTTTTTTATCACTGATCTCTATGTTAGCACAGACACAGCCACAGAATCTAAACTGGAGTCCACCATCACAAATGAATGTCCGCTGAAATGCACATATTTGTAAACTGGTGCGATTCATTTTTTTCGTAAGTATCCAAGTGGGCAGCAAATGCCTTGACCCACCCATGAAACCCTGTGCGACCGGGTCTTTATCCCACTGAGCACAGTCTGATTTTGCTATTGAAATGGCTGAGATATTAAAAACAAAGCAATCCTGATAAAAAATTGCACCCACCTTTTAATAGGATTGCCTTGTTTTACTTTGTTTATAAAATGGATTTCTCAGCCATTTCAAGCCCGATATTCATCAAATTTTGAATTCCTTTTTATTATTTTTTAAAACATTTCATAAAGTGGTTTCTATCTCTAAAAAAATAAAAGCTTGATCCTTACCTAAAACAAACACTATACCAATTCCTTTAGGAGGGTTATCTCATTGGCCTTGGGCTAGGTGGCAACAACCTGGTGGTGTCTTGAGTCTCACCATTTGTAGAGACGTTGCCGCAACATCTATTTGAGACTAGTATAGGTCTTTGTGGTATTGCAAGTAAATACATTGATTTTTTTCAGAAAATGTTCCCTAGCTGGTCTTGGAGATGTGTCTGCAATCGAGATTTCTATGACATCTCCATAGTTGCGACCACACCATAAAGATCAATTTTGTCGGAAATGTCACCAAGACATCTCCGTAGACATCTCCGCAACCTTACAGAGACCTATGACAACCAACTGGCATCGATGTGGAAACGTTGCGGGGACGTACGTCTTCACAACTGAGAAGACGCCGCAGAGACATCTCAGCGGCATATCCGTCACTTAATTCCAGGCAAATGAGTTTTTACCTCGCTTGGACACGCCTCAGACATCACGCAGGAACCGCCCTCTGAGTTACAGCGCAAGTCATTTTGTTTCTTTGCTTGTTTGTTTTTCGTTTATCGAGTCGCAAAAATCATGACACTCAAGCACCACATCCTTCACTGATATACCAGTAGTCCCTTTATTCCCTCTAAGCTCAGTCAAAGACCCACACGTGATTTCAAAACACGAGGTCAAGAAGTGACACTGTTTTGGACCGACATACAGACTGCATCTCTCAGTGCCTAGCTGAATGTCATCATGATATCAGTGTGAATTGGTCCCTGTACAATGTCAAAATGCTGGTTGACATGATGCCCAGTGTGAAAGGGGGTATAGCTTTCAAGTTCGGCCTCTGAATGCCATCTTCATTCCAATGCCATTCTTGAGGCAGGAGATGGGGAAGGCGAGTGAGGGCGGGAGAGTTGTAATTTATCATTTCTAGCCTCACAGATCTCCGGAAGCTGTCTAATCCCCAGCTAGGCCTACACATTGCTTTCTCTCATCTCCTATTTCTTCCTCCTTAACTAGACACCATCAAACATGATTGCTCCAATAAATCACCGATTCTGAACCTTCCGAAAGGGGATGGGTCAGGGTGGAAATCAAGTCTTCCTTTGTCCCATCCTAATCTATCTCTTGATGGAAAGAGATATACTAAGAATAGAGAGAAAGATAGGAGGAGGAGAGCGGGAGAGAATATGTTGCAAAGAGAACATTTAAATTTCAAGTACAGTTTATTAAAGGGAAAGACGAGAATGCCCTTAGAAGTGTTCTCATGACTTCTTTACTACGAAAATTTTACTTACACTAAATCTTCTGACCATTAACAAACATTTCCATCCTTATCATCTTTTACAAAAAGCAAAATACAACCAACCAACCAACCAACCAACCAACCAACCCAAAAAACAAACAAACAAACAAAACAAAACAAGCAAATCTATACTGGATGATGCTGGCCCTGAAATTATACAAGTTTTCTTTCCAGGTAAACTTGTTTGTACCAGCTAGTCCTACTCCTGAAATCATTTCTCCAATTGAGATATAAAACCTTGAAAAAACAAATCCTCTGAAATGGATGGGCTCTATAGGATAGGGATTTTCCTTCACACAAAAGCTTAGGTTAAACATACCCCTTTCCTAATATCTTTGAGAGCTACAACTGGACATTTCAATTCAATTTGTCATATAGTCTAAAGTAATCTGATGTATTTTCCTGGCTTTATCAATGATAAAGCCAGCTAAGCTGCTGTGATGGATAATTTGAAATCCATCACACCTACAATTGTATAAACACCCACATTTCCAGGGATACAAAACACCATCATCATGTCACAGCTAATGTGAAGCATTTCTTCATCAGAGAATTCAGTCTGAAATTCAGACCTGTGGGCTACTTATATTTTGCAGTTTAGGAAAATACCCCAATATTACACAGGCGCATCTCAGTGGCCGATCCAAGGAGGACCGCACCAGGCGCACGCCCCCCCCCCCCTTATTTTGTTGTTGAAACAAAAGAAATAAAAAGAAAAAATGTGGGGAAGGGTGCATACACCCCCCCCCCCCCTTTAATTTTGTAAATGCACCTCCTCTTTATGGAATTCCTAGATCTGTCTCTGCATATTCAATAATTCATCAGCTCAGAGAACAGCCTATTTGATAAATCAGCCTGAAGTTGACACGCGCCTGCTTGGCTTGCACAGCTCACATGTTGGATTCGAGAAAATTTCAAGCTGGTGGAGATGCAACCCAAATAGTGCACAAATTCACAAATCAAGGCACTTTTTCAAGAACTAGACCAAGATTTTTTTGGAAAAATTTCCAGACCAAATTCTGTATGCACCAAATATTTACATTTGTAGCAAGGTTTTTAATTTCACGAATTTCACAAGTCAGGTGCCATTCACAAAATTAAAAACAGGCAAAAATAATAACTCTGATCCCGATATGAATGATGTACAACATTGTACAAGTCTCCATTCAGTACAGACTTCAGAATTGCTCATTTAAAGGTGCATGGTCCCGGTGTTCTAGTCAAATGCGTACGCGGGCGCACAGCGCAAGTTTCCTATAGAGACCTACGCTATCGACTCCTCTTTAGCGCTTACGCTTTGGCCCACTTTCCCGGGTCCGAAGAAGTCCGATCCACTGTAGTCAGTGGTCCGATCACAGTTCGGCTAATGATTCGGCTGAGGGGGATGACAGCTTTAGCAAACTTCTTTTGTGATGTCATAATAACAAGCACATATGCACGCACCCTGGCATTACTACAGACTGCGCAATGCGCAGAGAAGACAACAAAGGCAACGTTACTTACCGGTACCAACAGCTACGCACTTTACTCTTGACGACAGCTCAACTTCGGTAATCTTCGTATCAATGCTAACAGTGATCGGCAGTATCATCAACAGCCAGCGCCCTCTACACTACCGGGACTATGCCCCTTTAACCAATGATCCCCGAGATCACTCCAAAATTAGAGAAAATAAACATTTTTACTCAAAATTCACTCTAAACTCACTCTTTTCTGTTATTCTCTCCTTCAGCAAACATTTACACTTTTTTTATTTTATTTTATTCTTTTTCAGAGAAAGAAAATTGCTCAACAAGAATTTCTTGGATTCAAGCCTGGGCCAGCTAGAGTATTTCAGTATCATACAATCTGCAATGTACATTGTATGCAGTGCAGTTGCGACTGAGGCACTGCATCACTGATCGCAGCCTTTTTTTCTGCTTTTTTTTTCCCCCTCCAGTCTGAGATCATGACACCTGCAGGATCTGCTTCAGCAGCACTCTTCAAAAATTGAGAATGTTTGTCTCGCAACATTCTTCACGCAGGTGTTGGTGGAATCATGCTGCTGGCTACCAGGACTTGTAGCAGGTGCAAAGGATATCACTGTTTAAAGGGCAATGCCCCAGTTGTTCTTTTGGGTTGGAATGGGGGTCTTCCTTGCACCCCTCGACCTTGAGGTAACACTGTCCCTGACTGCTGGAAACATTTACTAGTACTCTAGCCTACATTCCAGACTATGGCTCTATTTTCCCTCTGTTTTTAACTACTGGAAGAAATCCTTGAAGATATGCCATGTTGAGTATGTTGTACTTTTTTATTACGTAGGACTCAGCTAGCTACACCTTGCAGTAAATCCTGTACTCTCACACAGGGCTTCTACAAAAACTGCAGTAGTCTTGATTGTATGAGGAGCTAAAAGATGTTTTTAGAATAGACTAGTGAAGCCACTATTAGAAAAACTTATATCCCCTTCATGCCTCCTAACATACTACTACTACTACTACTACTACTACTACTACTACTACTACTACTACTACTACTACTACTACTACTAGTACTGAGTACTACTACTACTACTACTACTTCTACTACTACTACTACTAATAATAATAACAACAACAATAATGGGGGTATTCATATTGACGTGTACCACTCAGTCTGAGTGCTCGGAAGGCATGAAAATGATAGGAAATTTCTCCTGAAATCTAATGGGAACTCACAGTGTGATGCTGTCCCTCATTAACATTAAAACTGATTACAATGGACCTCGTATCACAGGGACAGTCACCACAGATCTTTCTTTTTTCACAACTGACAGACCATCCACACTGCTATCTGGACTGTCCCTGAGCTGCGGGGGCTATTCGGGGCTTGGAGCAGGCTCTAGCTGCCGCTTGTAAACAGACTTTCTGCATTTAAAGGACAAGTTCACCTTCATAAACATAAAGATTGAGAGAATGCAACAATATTAGTAGAACACATCAGTGCAAGTTTGAGGAAAATTGGACAATCGATGCAAAAGTTATGAATTTTTAAAATTTTTGTGTTGGAACCGCTGGATGAGGAGACTACTACAGCTTGTGAGTCATATGCGTACAACAGTATAAAGAAAATGTAAAGAAAATTCTACATATTTTCACTTTTTTCGCATAATAAAAGAGCACTTGACTTGCCTCTTTCTAAAGGCAGGGGGAATAATATTACCCATAACATTTGTCGGTAACAAGTCGGACGAATGTGTACTTTTTTCAAAAAATGAAATTTTGTGAAATTCTCTTTATATTTTCCTTATATTGTTGTACGCATGTGACATCTAAGTTATTCACACACTGCAGTAGTCTTCTCATCCAGCGGTTACTGCACAAAAACTTCAAAAATTCATAACTTTTGAACGGATTGTCCGATTTTCCTCAAACTTTCAATGATGTGTTCTACTAATATTGCTACATTCTCTCAATCCTTATGTTTATGAAGGTGAACTTGTCCTTTAACGAATACAGTCGGGCAATATTCAAATACTCCCCAAGGTCATTCTCCCCTCCAATTTTTTTCCCCGGACCCAACTTGCTTCGCGGGGATGAGAGGACAAGTCCTAGCAAGAGTTCACATTTTGGTTTGGGAGGGAAATGCCCTATGGCATGGGACTTTTCCCCATGTTGCTCGGATCAATGTGAATGCTAGACCTGGCTACCATAGCATGAAAAACCTCTTGGGTATGTCCTATACTCTTGGGCAAAATGTGGCTTTTCAGAAATCTTAACCTCCACTGATCCCCAGCACAAACTCTGAGGCGTCCCTGTGTATGTACTCTATAATTGATATAAAGCTGATGCCATAGCATGATCTTCACAGGTAAAATCCTAGGTAAAAAGCAAAAGTCAGCATACCCTGGTAACAAATACATCTTGCGGGCTGCTTTGCACTTGGGCCATAATGTGTAATTGCACTGCAGAAGAGCTCATAGCAGACCAGAAAAATTAAACCAGGAGTTCCACACCATAGTATCAAATATTTTTTTTTCTTTTTTTTTCATTTTTTTTTTTTTGCCAGTGTTCCTATTGGATTCCCCTCCATGATTCCCCTTGCTGATGTATCCAACCCCCTTTTCAGACGCATGCCATTTTATACCAAAACTCGATAACGAAACGACGTATAAAGAATCATCGTATAGCCGACAGACTGTTCAGACACTGATTTGACCGTTCTGGTAAACGTCGTATTGTGGATGTGCAGTTTCTCACTGCGCATGCTGTTATAGTCATGAGTGACAGCTGTGGGGTCTCCTATCGCACGCGAACCCATTACGCCCCGCCTAGTTATACCGTTCTATGGTCACCGTAAGACGCACAGGGAATGCTGATTCGTTATCCAGTTTTAGTTCGAAACAATGCTTTGACCGTCGTTTCGCTATACATCGTTTCGTTATATGTCGTTTCGTTAGTCACCGTTCAGACGTATAAATTCATCGTATAGCAATACCATTTTGGTATAGCTATACCGTTCTAGTCTAAATTTTTTGCGTCTGAATGCCCTATAGTATAAGTGACTAGTTTGAAAGGTTTACTAACAATTTGGATTGGGTAACAAATTTATGATCTATCACCAGAGCACGGTTCAAAGAAGCTCATGCATCACATTGTGTACACATTGCACTGTTGGCCCACAATGGGCAAATTGAGCAATTTCATAGGTCAAAGTGACCAAAACAATCATTCAAGGACCAATTGTGACCCTGCACCTCAAAACAAACAAAAAGTCGCCAGACATGAATTTTCAGCTAAGACCATATTCTGAAAGAGCAGACTTTAAGCTTTAAAATGATGTATACCACGTTAACTCAAATCAAATGGACTCTCCTAACCTATCTAAATATTGGAAAGAAAGCACAAATTCAGGAAAAGTGTGAACTGAGAAAAGAGGCTCTATAGTACAGTGTCTATTCAAGCGCTTAATCTTTACCAAACCGTGCTGGCTGTGCGATGAATGGGACTAAAAACAGGAAGTAAACCACAAGAGTAACAACAATGAAGGGATTATCAGATTAAACTGACATTAAGTATGCCTCATTAAGACATTCTGTCCATAATTAATGCCAACTTTCAAAGCAGTAGCACTATCCTTTCAAAAGTTATTAGAATTGAAAGGTTGACCCATTTCACTTATTTTCAGTCCTCACGAAAAATCAGTGTGTGCGACTTTATGTTCGTTTTGAGGTGCACGGTCACAATTATAGTGAGTACCACTGGGAGTGTATGTGAGTATTGAAACCAGGTACCCGTAATGAAGATCTCAAAATCTCCTTGATGGCATGCTTGACTTTGGCTCTCTACAATGTAGCTTTTTGTTGGAGACCCTAAAGCACTAATAACAGCACGATGGCTTCTGAAGAAGGCTAATTTTACCATTTAATCAACCATTATTGATTATTGATCATTATCATTCATTGATTCCAGGCAGACATTTATATATACAAATTATAACTGCATAGTAAACAGTAAACCCACATACCTTGTCTCAGATGTTGTAGCAGTCTTATAGCAACAACCAGCAAACACCATAGAAATTCTAATTTGAGAGAGCTATTTTGAGAACTTGGTATTTTATGGCTTGGCATTAAATTGACAGAATCCATACAGAAATTTTGAAAATTTCCAAGTACCATACTCTAGAGAAAATGTTATATGTGTGGGTGTGTACACAAATTGCACTATTGTATAGGCCTATTGATACACTGGTTAGCATGGTTTACATATTACCTGTAGTGTTCTTGTCATCTATCCTACCGTGCACGTTAATAAGCCAAGCTTTAAGGAAAATCTCCTGAAAGGTGGTGATATGTTTTAGATAACCTTTTGCGGAGGAAGATCCATGCATGAAATATGAATGAATACATGATGTGCTCGGTCCACTGAAGCTAATCGATGCAAATATCACAATAAGCCTCAGGGGAGAACCTTGCTTTTTGTACATACAGTGTACAGTGTACCGTACATTGTAAGTACACGTGTACCAGTACTAAGACACATAAATGGGGCATATAGAGACAAGATTGCTAGTGAATCTTGTATACTGTTGTTGTTTTTAAGCCAAAGCCATACTTTCTTAGAAGCAAATCTCTTTGTTGTGGTCACCTGCTTTACCTTGACACTGTAAACTCTTCTGGTAAGGAATAATGCCCTGCAATGGAGACCCTGTACATAATGACCACTTGTCTAGAATGGTCTCTGGTCATTTAATTTCTCTTAATATTAAACAGGAAATCCAGTCCAAATATAAGTTAGTCTGATAAAAAAGGGTAAAATTTTATGAGTTCCAGGGTAAAAATTTGACTCAAAATTTTGCATTCAATGTTTCAGTCATCTGACACATGACATTTTTCCTGGTTGTATAAACTTCAGAATAGTGATCAGTTAGATGTAAATGAGGATTTGAGCCTCAGGCATTATATAACATTTGAATGAAACACAGGAAATATCAAAATTGTATGTTCAAACTATATTTAGGTTGTGAAGGTACAATTGTATGACATGCTCACTTTGCCAATTGCATGGATGTTCAAGAACTGTTTCCCCCCCCCCCCCAAAAAAAAAGCAAAACTTAAAAATGTCATGACTTCCATTCTTTTTTATCCAATTTCAGTCAAATGTATACCTTTGAACTTGTAGTATATACTCATTTCTTATTGTCGTAAGGCGGGCTTTCCCCTCTCTCTCGTTCCCTCTCTCACTCGGGCAATGTTGGTAGCGCGCTACTTGTCAGGATGCTTGCTACACACACAATAGAGATGCTCGTCCACGACTTGAATTTGTGGGTTGAAGGATTTTATTCCCTCGCACTGCGAGAGTCACACGACTTGAAGCATATAAAAGAAGGCAAAGAGGTAGAAATAGAAGAAGAATACGCAATAGAAGAAAACTAACAGAAGAAATCTAAAAGAAGACCCTGAAAAGATACAAACAGACAAAAAGGCAATCCATCATAAGTATGGACTTTTGTACATACACATTGTATCTTAACCAATTTCCGCACAACACCAATCATGTACAAATACACAGCTATCACTAATACCGCATTGACATCCCTCATAAATACAACTTGACTGAACCCTTGATAGATACATGTATTCACCAATACAAATATCCATTGTCATCAAATGTAAGCACTTTGAATTCCACAAAGAGTGATAGGAAAACAATTCCTGCTAGCAAATCCTTTGGAATAACATATGACTACATGTAGTATGTTCTGTATACCACGCACATCAGACAACCGTCTGAACTGTACATGTGCACAGGACTCTATACCATCATACACATTTTGATGAACACAATCATTACAATTATAGAAACAAACATCTATATACATCATAACTGGATAAAGCATAGAGTAAAACACTTTAGATGCCATAATCTGATTCGGACATCCTGACTTACCCTACACAGGCAATACCACGAGAACCACTCGACGTTCTCACTCCGCAATGTATACCCTGCGGACGACACCAACGGCTGCTGCACTGCCTGAAATATAGAGCTTGGTTTCTCCTCTCAACGTACCCAGACACTTGGTACTGTCACTGGTTCAACCCGAGAACCCCTTGTGTAAACAAACAATTGACATTAAACTCCCAATGATATATTTCATCCAACATTTACATAATCTCAGCAATCTACTATTCAGTTCATGGAAAGAACTTATATATTTGATCTGTTATCACAATCTATCTTTGTCCATGTATAGCAACTTGCTAAAAACACATGTCACAGTATATACAGTTACTGGACTCAGTTATCCTTTAACTGTGTTTATGTACTACATCAACATCCTAAAGATATATTTTACTGCATTCTTGGATGATACAAAATCCCAACTGTCAACTCCACCAAAGAAATGGCTCATCTAATCATATTCTTGACTGGCTAACAATATAAAACTACATATATGATGTAACCAACTCGAGTTGAAATCACCGATCAAGCTACAATAATTGCAGCTCCTACTATAACACAACAATCACTGCAATAGTCTCATATCAACATTCTCTGGAGTTACTTTAACTCCTATATATGCAAGAACATACTCTCTAAGTATGAATCTCTTTCAAAGAACTCCAAACCAACATCAAAATAAGAATCAACTTATTCATTTATATCAAATACATGTTCACTTATGAAAGATATGTCTTAAGATATCTTACAATGATAATAGCTCAACATACCTCGAACGGAGAAACCAAAGTCTACTTTCGGCTTTCTTGCAGCCACACCCGATTGACTGTCCACCTCACTCAAGGGTCAGCACAGCAATGGAACACATGGTCAAGTTCTTTGTCATATGAGGGGCATGCTTGACCGATTCACCCTCATCATCCCTTGATATCCCTCCCCTCATATCTCACCAAATTATACAACTCTTATGTGTACATGTTCCAATTGGTATGATACACTTATTATACCAAACGTGAACACTGAAATTGATTTGATGTAGATTTCTCACACCAGATAGTTATTCCAACATATTGGAACTATTTCTAACACATGAGTATGAAGACATTCATGTTCATCTACGGTAGTTCGGTCCTACCTACCAGCACCTTTTGCCACCTTACAACACAGATTGGTGACTAATCTTTTGTTCTCTACCCCAAGGACAATACATGGTCAGGTGTATAGTGCAACACCTTTGTTCTGGGATTGGCTTGTAGCTGTACTCTTGTGCCTTGGTGCTACACAGGTGTACCTACAATATATACTCTATGATACAGTGTCTTATACTGTGCATCTACATGTACTATGCATGCACTAATGCAATATGTAGTATATAACACAAATTTCTATATTCCCACAATCCATCCTGACAACCGTGCTGTTGACCTCATACAGCACACAACATAGTTGAAAACTATTAACACTTGCTGTATAATATGAATACACATTACATCATAAATATTACTACTGGAAGATCTGGTCTCAAAACTAAAACAGCTGTTGCATTATATCTTAGTTCTGACATCAATATCTATAATACAGAGCACAACTTCCTGAAACTTCATTCCTCCAAAAACCGAGTTATCCAATTAACCCATTAACATTCAATCCAGTCGTACTACTAATGCCAACTCAATGACAAACATCAAAATTATGACTTTATGGCATAGCTACAGAAATAAGAGACAATAAGCAGACTTTGCTACTCATTTACGGAACAAGGGAGATTGAATGGATTGCTATGAGTTTCCTTTGCAGATCTTGCAGATCTACGTGGGCATCCTCACTTGAATTTCCTTCATCCTCGACCCATTCTGGGAACTACATCCCACCCGGGAAATCATCCTCGCCATCAACATCAGTACTATTACTCTCAGTGTCATTGATGCCAACATCAGCTGTCTCATCATTTCTGTTCTCTTCTGGAATGCACTCAGACTATTCACAAGGTCTTGTGGCATGCAACAAAATTCAAACAATCCCCAGGGAACACGGAGGTCAGTCTTCTCTACAGACTCATCATCCATCGCTACTTGGAAATATCCATTCGCCAAGTCAAGAGATTTTGACCCACCAAGAACTTCCAACGTCTCTTCAATGCAAGGGAGTGGAAAAGAGCCCCTAACAGTCCTAGGATTGGGTTGCCGATAGTCAATGCACAGACGAAGGGACCCGTCCTTCTTGTGCGCTGGGACAATCGGACTGGCAAATGGACTCTTCAACTTCTGGATAATACACTTTTCCAGCTCCTCTTGCAAAAGACTGTTGATTTCAGGAACTTGGGATGGAGGAGTTCCACGATAAGGGAGGCCTATTGGAGGCCCATCAGTACTCTTGATGTGATGAGGCATCACATCGCAGAACCTGAGACCCATGTCAGACTTCGCAAAGACATCACTGTGTTCAAAGGGGAGGGCGGCTAGACGTTCCGCCTCTTCTCCCTTAACTTCATCCAGCGTGACCCCAGCTGGAAGAGGAATCTTCCTCCCATCCACAAAAGTATAGACATGTTCCTTCACGTCTTCCTCTGTCAGTGACAAATTCAGTTTATTGTGACTCTCACAATTGGTACCAGGCTGAACTACCACATCCGCCACTGAGACCTCCACACTACTACTTCTCTCCTGTAGAATAACCTCCTCCTTCAGTTGTGCCCCGGTTGCTGATGCAAGGCTGGAAACTGGCTTCAGAACGAGGCAAGAATCACTACAGTTCGCCACTGGGACTTGCAAGAGAGGGCTCTCTGTCTTCGTATACCCTTCGTATACATCTAGATGCCCTGATACTGTAGACACCTCATCACAGACTCCTTTCGACTCAACGAACAAACCTCTCCCCTCCCACTTCTTGTAGTCTGGAACCTGATAGGTGACACGCCGAACCTTGCGTGGTGGCACCACTTCACCTCTGTCACCAGTCGTCAACAGCAACTCATCAGAGGATGCCTGGGACTTTGATTGTGTCTCCATTGTTTTTCTCACAATTTCCCAGTTCCCATCCCCAGAGGAAAAGTTTTCCCCTAGCAGACACTTGAGAGCATTACAGCCAAGGATGACGGGATGGTCATCACGACACGTGGTCGATGGCATATCATGAATCACCAGGAATCCAACCTCGCTGACTCCCTTGGCCACTGCAACTTCTGCATGGAAATACCCTGCAATTGGGATCGTTGCACCTGAGACACCCATCACCTTCACCCCAGAATCAGTAGTTCCGAGAGGACCAACCACCTCTTGTAACCGTTCCTTATAGAAGGAGAATGGTATAAGACTTGCTTCCGCTCCCGTATCAAGAACACAACCTGCATTCACTCCAGCAATCTTCACAACCGCTGTGGGACAGGAAGCTGTCAGATCCGTCAATTCAACATCACCTGAATCACAAATCTTCACCTCATCAACCCTCACATTACCCTCAGGTGACTTTGTTGGAGGTACATCTCTCTTTGTAGCCTCTTCTGGACAATCCTTTCGAAGGTGACCTGGCTGTTTACATCCATAACACTTTGGAGGTGTGGGACAATCCTTCCTGTGATGTCCCGGTTTCTTACAATTGAAGCATTTCATGGCCTGTTGAGGTTGTCCCGCTGGTATATTACCCTTCATCTGCATGGCCTGTATCACTCCATGCAAGGCATCTTTGAGCTGACTGATCTCACTCTGCATCGTCTTAAGCGTTGGTGAGTCCTGATCAGTCTTCGCCCAGGATGCCTCGACAACCTCACACTCTCGGACTTTCATCCTGTCGAGAGTGGGATCAGAGTCCTGAAACACATTCAAAACCTCATCCCGCATAACAAGGAAACTCTCACCCTCACAGCCGATGGAAATGCGCCTCAACTCCCTTTGCACCTGCCTGTTCCTCACCCCCTTAATGAACCTCTCTTTTAGCACACTATCCTTCAACTGGGACAGAGCAGCCTTTTCACTCCCAGTTGCCGCACCCATCATCCTGTCATGAAGTCGCAATAGTGCACTGCTAAAATCGGCAAGGGACTCACCCTCTTGTTGCACCCTACCATGAAGTTCTGTGCTCAAGGCCTGCACAGATTCAAACACCCCAAATCTAGCTTTCAGCACTGCCTTGAGAGCCTCGCAGTCATCTCTCATACTGCTATCCCTACACAAAACTTCATCTCTAGCTGCTCCACCCAAATGAGCAACGAGGACCTGTGCCTTCTCTCGGCTTTGCAGCTTGTAATAGCTACAATACTCCTCGAACTCGTCAAACCACTCACGGAGTGACAACTCCCCTGGCTTCTGAACAACTCCTCGAAACTTTGAAAGCTTAACAGGAGGCATCCCTCTCGGAGAAGATAAGTTCTTGAAGGCATTAGTGAGAGCACTCACCATGTCTTCAAGACCCGCTGCCGCCCCACCGGTGGCTCCCTTATCTTCACTTCCTGGCATCCTGCTGGTTTACTTTCAAAGTAAGAATGAATAAATCCAGAACCTGCTGGTTTATAATAGGGAAGGAACTTTACAACATTTGTATAAACATTAAATACAAACAAAATTTACTCTTTAAGCCTACACTTGCTTATTAGTAAACCTTTCCACGCCTTTGCAGAGGTCTTCTCTGGTAGTACGTCTCTCGTGATGATGCTTGGCCTCAGCTCACCACTGTGTCGCTCCGCTTCGATGCAGCAACGTTCCCTCGATGTGGACGCTCCACCTCCGTTGCAATGATGCTTCCTTCGATGTCGTGATGTCCCTCCGCTGTAGTGCAATCCCACTCCTGACACCAGTTGTCGTAAGGCGGGCTTTCCCCTCTCTCTCGTTCCCTCTCTCACTCGGGCAATGTTGGTAGCGCGCTACTTGTCAGGATGCTTGCTACACACACAATAGAGATGCTCGTCCACGACTTGAATTTGTGGGTTGAAGGATTTTATTCCCTCGCACTGCGAGAGTCACACGACTTGAAGCATATAAAAGAAGGCAAAGAGGTAGAAATAGAAGAAGAATACGCAATAGAAGAAAACTAACAGAAGAAATCTAAAAGAAGACCCTGAAAAGATACAAACAGACAAAAAGGCAATCCATCATAAGTATGGACTTTTGTACATACACATTGTATCTTAACCAATTTCCGCACAACACCAATCATGTACAAATACACAGCTATCACTAATACCGCATTGACATCCCTCATAAATACAACTTGACTGAACCCTTGATAGATACATGTATTCACCAATACAAATATCCATTGTCATCAAATGTAAGCACTTTGAATTCCACAAAGAGTGATAGGAAAACAATTCCTGCTAGCAAATCCTTTGGAATAACATATGACTACATGTAGTATGTTCTGTATACCACGCACATCAGACAACCGTCTGAACTGTACATGTGCACAGGACTCTATACCATCATACACATTTTGATGAACACAATCATTACAATTATAGAAACAAACATCTATATACATCATAACTGGATAAAGCATAGAGTAAAACACTTTAGATGCCATAATCTGATTCGGACATCCTGACTTACCCTACACAGGCAATACCACGAGAACCACTCGACGTTCTCACTCCGCAATGTATACCCTGCGGACGACACCAACGGCTGCTGCACTGCCTGAAATATAGAGCTTGGTTTCTCCTCTCAACGTACCCAGACACTTGGTACTGTCACTGGTTCAACCCGAGAACCCCTTGTGTAAACAAACAATTGACATTAAACTCCCAATGATATATTTCATCCAACATTTACATAATCTCAGCAATCTACTATTCAGTTCATGGAAAGAACTTATATATTTGATCTGTTATCACAATCTATCTTTGTCCATGTATAGCAACTTGCTAAAAACACATGTCACAGTATATACAGTTACTGGACTCAGTTATCCTTTAACTGTGTTTATGTACTACATCAACATCCTAAAGATATATTTTACTGCATTCTTGGATGATACAAAATCCCAACTGTCAACTCCACCAAAGAAATGGCTCATCTAATCATATTCTTGACTGGCTAACAATATAAAACTACATATATGATGTAACCAACTCGAGTTGAAATCACCGATCAAGCTACAATAATTGCAGCTCCTACTATAACACAACAATCACTGCAATAGTCTCATATCAACATTCTCTGGAGTTACTTTAACTCCTATATATGCAAGAACATACTCTCTAAGTATGAATCTCTTTCAAAGAACTCCAAACCAACATCAAAATAAGAATCAACTTATTCATTTATATCAAATACATGTTCACTTATGAAAGATATGTCTTAAGATATCTTACAATGATAATAGCTCAACATACCTCGAACGGAGAAACCAAAGTCTACTTTCGGCTTTCTTGCAGCCACACCCGATTGACTGTCCACCTCACTCAAGGGTCAGCACAGCAATGGAACACATGGTCAAGTTCTTTGTCATATGAGGGGCATGCTTGACCGATTCACCCTCATCATCCCTTGATATCCCTCCCCTCATATCTCACCAAATTATACAACTCTTATGTGTACATGTTCCAATTGGTATGATACACTTATTATACCAAACGTGAACACTGAAATTGATTTGATGTAGATTTCTCACACCAGATAGTTATTCCAACATATTGGAACTATTTCTAACACATGAGTATGAAGACATTCATGTTCATCTACGGTAGTTCGGTCCTACCTACCAGCACCTTTTGCCACCTTACAACACAGATTGGTGACTAATCTTTTGTTCTCTACCCCAAGGACAATACATGGTCAGGTGTATAGTGCAACACCTTTGTTCTGGGATTGGCTTGTAGCTGTACTCTTGTGCCTTGGTGCTACACAGGTGTACCTACAATATATACTCTATGATACAGTGTCTTATACTGTGCATCTACATGTACTATGCATGCACTAATGCAATATGTAGTATATAACACAAATTTCTATATTCCCACATTATCATACTAACCTATATTTGGACTGGATTTCCCCTTTAATTATTGAATGCATCTAAATAGAACCAGCCTCAGACCATTTGTGGGAATTGTCTTCTTGCTATCATTTCTGAATCTCAAAGAATGGCCCTTTACCAAGCAGAAGTAAAAATATATATATAAAAAAAAAAAATCCAAAATCTTCTTCCCCCCCCCCCTCCCTATAATCTTAAATGGAAATCATAAATATAAAAGGGGCAGTACAACAAGTATATTATTTGTTGAGGTAAGGATTTGAACACAGCTGTTAATGTTTTGGGAGATATTACAAAATCCCTCCACAAAATGTTATTGAGACTATCCTGAGAGCTTACAATTCTCTATGAGGAATTGAACATTTATTTGATGAAAAAAAAATCAGTTTTGATATGACTGAGATATATCCAAAAAAAGGTATATAAAGGAAAAAGATGCCAATAAAAGTTGTGGCCTGTCACATTTTATTAAGATCACCTTCTTGGGTATCTCAGCCATTTCAAGACCAATTTTTTTAACAAATGAACTGGTCGTGAATTCATCAAAGAATTACTTGTTCTTCCATATTTCATACTCATTGTTAAATCTAAGAAATGATCTTAAACAAAAAAAAATGTTTAAAAGCCGAAGTCTCATCCCATCTGAAACTATACAATCCCTTTAAGACTGACAATTGTGATTGCATAAATTATGAATGTACAGTAGATCTATTGTATACTGTATATGTGGACACAGTGCTTATTGCTGGTACCTGCTGACATTATCTCCTGATATCACTGAACTGGCCTCTACTTTGCCTTACCACAGCTATACTATCTTACCACAGAGGCCATAATTATAATTCTGCTCTTTGTTTACCTTGAGTGGTTTCAGACAGGTTTTACCATCTGGATTAAATATTAACATGAATGTACAGAGGAAGACGGCTGGAAACTTGGAACAGAAAAAACTAGCAGCTGTTCTCATCACTCTTGTTTGATGATAAATCCATGCCCTGTATCTTGTGCCATCGGTGGCAAAATAGTACAATGAATAAACTGCAGTGATGTAAAAAAGACAGTGATGCATTCACAAATGCACACACAAACACACACACGCATGCACACACACACACACACTAAAAAAAAAAACACCTTTTCTTCCAACTGATAGTTGATACCTTACCCCACTGAGGATGAGCTGATTTTGCTATACACACGTTTCCCATAGACACAGGTCTGTCTTTTCTGGAATAGTCTTCAATGGGTTAACATGTGTACATTGTAGAGTTTTAAACTTGTGTTCACACTGAGGTAATAAACATTCTACAATGTACAATAGCTGTATGTAACTCCGCTGATAGTGGATACCCAATGAAGTTAAATTTCAATCTACTGTGTAGATGTTCAAGTTTGTAAACTTAAAGGGAATGTATCGAGTGAACCCATCACAGGTCTAGTTCAATGTTTGATAGGCAAGTTCAACTCAACCGAATGATCAACAACATTTTTTTTTTAACATTCAAAGAAGAACAGTCAAATCTCAAAATGACAAATCATTGAAAGAAAAGGAGATGGGGCAATTTGCACAGATCACACTTTCAAATTAGTTGTCGAGGGATATAGATTAATACCTAATCACCTAAATCCCTATTGTGCTTTCTGTTTACCCGGGAATGCAGCGTTTACATCCATCGTTCAAAGGCAATATTTACCATAACTTGCAGATAAAGCAAAACCCCAGCTTTAGTGCTTATAAATTGTTCTTTGAAAATATGACTTAGGGAAAGAAACAACCAGAGTAAAAAAGTTTATCAATAATCAATGTAAAAACAATATTTAAAATTAAAACAATATATGTGAACAATGTGACCCTGCATCACAAAACTATTACAAAAGGTCACCAGATATGGATTTTTAGTTTAGGGCCAATTCTTTGAGCGGACTCTAAGCTTCAAAAGGATGTATCAATTCAACTAGACTCGCCTAACCTATCTAAATATTGGAAAGAAAGCACATACTGTAAAACGAGAAATGTTCGCGTGCATTTTAATTTCGCGAATTTCGCGAGCGCCAAGATTCGCGAAATTAAAATGCACGCGAAATGTCTTATCTACACTATATGCATTGAACGCAAGAGGCAATTCGCGAAAATTTCGTGCCGCGAATATATCATGTTTTACAGTACTCTGGAAAAGTGTGAACTGAGAAAAGAGGCTATGAGATACAGGGTCTATTCATTCACTTAAAGGGTGTGTACAGTTCTGGTAGAGGTGGGGATGTAGCTTTTAGTGTTTTGCGAGATATCCAGAAGAGATATCCAGATGTAAAAGAGCATGCAATTCTAAGGGGTATCAAAAATTTATTTGATGAAAATCCGTTTTGAAATGGCTGAGATATCCAAAAACAAGGTGAAACAAAGAGATCCTATAAATAAAAGGCATGGCCAGTCACCTTTTATTATTATCACTTTTTTGGATATCTCAGCCATTTGAAAACCTACTATCATCAAATAAATGTTGAATCTTTTTTAAAATTACATGCTACTATAATCTTTCATATTTCATAAGAGGATTTTCATTATCCCACTTAAGAATATTCAAAACATGAATCCTCACCTCAACCAGTACTGTACAGTCCCTTTAATCTTTACCAAGCTGTGCTAGCTGTGCAATGAAAGGAACAAAACACAAGATGTAAACCACCTGAGTAACAACAATGAAGGGATTAATCAGATTTTAAAAGCTAAAATTGAGCATGTACTACTAACACATTCTGTCCATAATTAATGCCAACTTTCAAAGCAGTATCAGAGTTATCCTTTAAGGCCGTGTCACACCAGCCTTGCGTGCGACTTGCAAAGAACAATTTTGACTACCCGGAGGTCCCCGTAGATATCCGCACACGACAGTACGTAGCATGTATCTCAAAAGTAGTCGCCCGGAGGTGCGCACGCATATTTTTTTACCCGCAACCGTGTTTAGGCCCTGTCACACCTTTCCGGGCAAGCTACTCGGGCTTGTTACGTGTAGGGATTTTCTAGCATACCGGACATTCCTGAGGGCAGAAAAGGATTTGTGCGAGTCAGCGCATGTGTCTTACTTGCTGGACGCGTTATACTTGCGAGTATACTGTGTGACCTTTGTACCAGTCGCGTGGGGGCTGACAACTTAGTGAAGGAATTCCTCTAATGGAATGGCTGAAATCTCACAGAATTTCATTATCTTGGCTGCATACGGGACTGCGAAGTACCTGCGTGGGAATTGCCTGGGAAGTACTGCCGCTAAGGGTCTCCTACTGGCGTTCTGCGTGGACTTCTACGGGCATTCCCGCGACTCACCCGGAAAAAGTTTTGGTCATGCTCGAAACTTGGCTGCGGTTAAATCGGACTTGCGTGAGCACCTCCGGGCAACTATGCGCTAGATACTGCCAGGTGCGGACCAACTGCGGAGAGCTCCTTCGAGTAAATTTGTTTCCCCGCAAGTCCAGCCGCAGAAGTTCCCCCGTACGGTATGACAAGGCATGAATGAAAATTGCAAACATTCTAGGTCGCCTGCTGAAAATCTTCTACGTGCTGGAAACTACCTCCTCGCCACAAGCCCGCGTTATGGTGTGACACAGCCTTTACAAAGTTATTAGACTTCGAAAGTGAAGAGTGTGCAAAAGATTTCAAGAAATGAAAAGGGGACACTAAGACATACCTGATCATTCTATTCTCTCCCAAAAAAGGGTTGTACAAATTTGCTGAAAACATACTTTCCCATTCATGTTATGATCCTAAACTGAACCCATTCCTTAAATGGGAACCTGGTAGATACCAGGTTCCCGTGGCAGCAACTGATAAGTATACGGGAACCTGGTATACCAGGTTCCCAAGATGAAGACAGGAGTGCCTGCTTTCGTGGCAAAAATTCATGCTTCTTTAAAGTCCCCAAAAATGGGTTTGATAAAAAGATTCTATATAGAGTGTATTCTATCAGCACTTGTTCTCTTTCTGTTGGAAGAATTTGTATTATAATCACAGTATTTGTTACCTTTATTCTGATTTAGTTTGCCCTTTCTGTTACAAAACTCGTATGAACATGTACATTAGCGATCAAAGCTGATCACAATAGATATCTGTATTTGCTGACCCCAGTCATCGCATTCTGGTGCCTGATTTGTGTAGAACAAAAGAGTCTGTGAGCCCATTAGTGCATGCTCTATTCATACATCGCAACTGATCGATAATTTCTATTGTTCAAGGGCACATGTAGTTGACCTTGGGAGGGGTTGCATGTACCGCTTGACTGCTTTCGCACAGGCGGATTATCAATCAACCTCACCGTTCTCTGTCGACGGGCAAAAAGAATCTGGTTTGGGGACATTGAATGTATTTCAGAAATTGCAGTTAAGGAATGGGTTAACTAAGAATAATTAATATAGAAGGATAGATTTCAGAAAATATGAAAAAGTCAATATCAACCTTTTATTTTTTAGATAATGAAAAATCTCTCTTATCTAATATGGAAGAGCACATAATTCAAGAGGACTTTAAAGTTTATTTGAGAACAATTGCTTTTTGAAATGGCTGAGATAATATCCAAAATAAAGCTATCTTTATGGGTCTAGGGCAATCACCCCAGCTGTGCAATCACCCCAGACCCTTCCCCTGACACTACTCCTAATCCTGAACCTAATCCTAATCCTAACCTAAACTCTACACCCTAAACCTAACCCTATAACCCTTACAATGTTAACTATAACCTTGTTACTTACCAGTATTTAGCTGGGGATGGGGATGGGGGTGGGGGTAATTTCCCGCATTCAATACGATCCTAATAGAAGGTATGACTATGATGGCTTTGTCATATTTTGTTTTTGATTACAATCTCAGCCATTTCAAAACCAATTTATCGTATACATATGATTATACATTCCATTCCTTTGGAATTGCATGCTTTTCAACATTTCATTAAAGTGGGTCCTTAGTATCTCAGCTGAATTACGTGTATATTAAAAGGTGAAATCTCAATTCAACCAAAACTATACTTTAACAATGTGAAAAGCTGAATTCCCATTTCAACAGATAGGACCTACTATAATCCCTTGGAAGTTATGGGATGAAATTCTGGGAATGCCCTCAAGTAGCATGATATCTTGCTTTTCTAGCTGGATGGAGTTTAGGTGAAAATTGTTTAAATTTTTGCAGTGATGCAGAATTCCTTTTACAATGTAGTTTGGTGTAAGGAGTAAGGTTAGGGTCAGGGTTACATAATTTGTGGGTAGAATAAATAAGTTTGGCTTTAACCCCTTGAGGAAGGGCTGATTTTGCAACAACACACCTCCCATCTAGACACCTGCGCAATATACCCGGGATTAGTCTCCAAGGGGTTAATAGCAATAGCATGCAATGCTTCGTGGGAGCACTTGTTGTTGCAGTAGCAATTGAGGGTATCGCCAATACGTAGGTGCCGTGCGCAGAGCAGCGTTTTAGATGCATTATGGGAATATAGCTCGGGTGGCAAACTAGCCCCGGTTTTGGCTGCACATGCACCTACAATATGCTCTGTCTTTATACAGGGGTATTTTTTGTTTAAGATTTCTTCGCTTTCCATCATGTGACCAGCACATTGAAGCCTTGCAGTTGTAGTGAACCATGATTCTAGTGACCGCAAATCAGTAAAGCTTAGACACTTTCGACTCTTTTAAGCTGAATTATAGCGAAGAAAAAAAGGGCTAACAATGGAAAAGCAGACAAAGAACTCCATTGAATCGTATGGGAACCGCGACTCATGTGAGACAACCGGAAGCGAACAAGGGACCGAGGAATCCCACAGTGCACCTGTGACAGAGCTCTTCAGCATGCGCAGGAGTTTTTTACGTCATTGGCGATAGCGAGAATTGTCATCTGAACCATTAGTACCAGTCACTACTTCAAGACAGAAAAATTCATCCCTCCGAATGAGTTTTGTAATCATTTTTTGGCCTTTACACTAATTGCAGTTCTCCTCCGTAGACAAGATAGGATTCCAAAGTGAAGCCAGACATAATTCTTCATGGAACATATCCCCAACGACAAGATACAGACTGATTTTTCGGTCAACCAGGCACTATGTTAAAGCTTCTAACCACACTGCCTATCCGATCATTACAGGAACCTGCTATTATACAAATGATGCACAGGATAGAGTGCGTTAGTGGAGATGTAGCGCACTCGAGGGTATTTACACGTACAATTGTGAAACATGCACGAGGCGAAGCCGAGTGCATGTTGCACTACATTGTAAATACCCGAGAGTGAGCTGCATCTCCACTAACGCCACAAAATAATTCTGCGCATCATTTGTTTTATAAAATGGGTCGAAAACTAACAGCATTTTTCACGTACCTTTGTGGGTCAATACCAGTCAGCTACATGTAGCACTCACTCAAGAGTCAAGATGTCCTAAGATGTTCGTCCCAAACATTTACGCACGTCGCTCTCGGAAATCCCGCATGAAGTACTGTACGTATAAGAGTACACCACACATGTTAAATGCACACAAGAAAGGCCGGCCGGCAGCCTGAACTAGAAGTTGTTTACAGGATTGACAGCGCGTATAGTAGCGCGCGACGCACTTGTAACAACCGATTGAGTGCGCACTGCCAGTTTAAACATTGTGACGTCAGGCCGTGCATGTCAGTGAGAAATTAATGCACGCACACGTGACTCATTTCAGTGCTTCCAATTGGCTGCATTCTTGAACCCATTTTATACACCACTTTGATACCACATTCCCATGGAGCAACTGATATGTGAACCTGTTATATGTGACCCTGCACCTCAAAACAAACAAAAAGTCGCCAGACATGAATTTTTAGTTGAGACCATATTCTGAAAGAGCAGACTTTAAGCCTTAAAATGATGTATAACTCAAATCAAATGGACTCTCCTAACCTATTTAAATATTGGAAAGAAAGAACAAACTCAGGAAAAGTGTGAACTGAGAAAAGAGGCTCTGAAGTACAGTGTCTATTCAAGTGCTTTAATAGTCTTTACCAAACCGTGCTGGCTGTGCGATGAATGGGACAAAAAAAAAACAGAAGTAAACCACCAGAGTAACAACAATGAAGGGATTATCAGATTAAACTGAAATTAAGCATGCCTCATTAACACATTCTGTCTATAATTAATGCCAACTTTCAAAGAAGTAGTCCTATATTTTCAAAAGTTATTAGAGTTGAAAGTGAAGAGCATGGGCAAGGTTTTTTCAGAAATGAAAAAGGGATTCTAAAGACACAGCTAATCACACTATTCTACCAAAAATGTTCGACATAAACTGCTAAAAAACCACACTTTCCTGCCCGTTTTATGATACCAAATTTTAGCATAATGTAAACGAAGACCCGCTCTTTCAGAAAATATGAAAAAGTGAAGTTCGGCTAGGTTGACCCATTTCACTTATTTTCAGTCCTCACGCAAAATCAGTGTGTGCGACTTTATGTTCGTTTTGAGGTGCACGGTCACAAATATATCACGTTCCCAAGATGAAGACACGGGTGCTTGCTTTCATGGCCTAAATTTAAATGCTCTTTGTGAACTACAATGACCAGGCAAATGAGTTTGATAAAAAGAATACTGTAAAACGAGGAATTTTCACATGCATTTTAATTTCGCGAATTTCGCGAGCGCCAAAATTTACAAAATTAAAATGTACGCGAAAGCTTTTGTCTACACTACATGCATTGAATGCCAGTAGCAATTCACGAAAATTTCGTGCCACGAAAAAGGCTGTCGGCTTCAATTCGCGAAAATTTCAAGCCGCGAATATATCATGTAGAACTCAATAATATTTGTTGTCTTACTGTCGAGAAAATGCATATTTCTAAGTATTATTTGTAGACCTTTTTTGAGACTTTGTTTGCGCTTGTTCTGCTATAGGGCAAGTCCAAGATATCGCGCACCTTACGTATGGGACATTCAGAGATTTCAAACCTCTGAAAAGTAATGAAGGAGCACTTGGATTTTACTGTTTATCATCAGGATGACTGGTATCCCTGAGAAGAACATTGTGTTTAAGTTTGGTGTCATTTGACCTTGGGTTAATTATTAGGTGATACGCTATCAGCGTATCACCTATTGTGATTGTCAAAATCTCTCTTTATTTCTTTTTATTCTTCTTTCTTTCTGGACAATTTTGTGTCATCAATATCTCAAGAATGACATTACGGAATAACATGACATTTTCAGGGAACATGTCTCATGACAATATCTAGCCACAATAAGGTTTTCATGACAGTAACATATCTATGACGTCGTCTAGGCGCCATTTTGTGATTTTTGGACCATGTTACATGATCGATCATAACTTCATAACTAAAGGTCATTTCTGTATCATTTTTTGTGGACATAAAGTTCAGGTCACGTTCTATCTTACTTCTTTTGATGCTAATTACCTAGGACATCATTAAGTGCGCGTAAGCGCGCGTCAAAATTTTAAAAGGCTCAAAACAACTTTCCAATGGGAAATCTCGAAGTTTCAGACAATTTTATGCGTTTCAAACAATTTTGCGCGTGCGCGTCCGTCCGCGCATTTTCGCGCGCACAGCGCGTCAGCAACATGAAAATACACTTTTTTTGACAGATTTGGATTCCTGATACTTTGAGCAACAATATCCATTGATTTCTAATCGATTCCTACAAATAACAAAGCAATGCACTTGCGTCAAAGTTCAAATTTCGCGTGCGCGTCTATGTGCAAATATAGTGAAAAAACATGTCTTTGTTTATTTCGCCATAGCTCTTTAAAACGTCAGGTGACCCTATGTTTTTATTGCATATTACAAAAGCATATAAATTGGACATGACGTTTCAAGTATCATTATTTCCATAATTACATTATGACGTCATCATATCGTCATCTGAAATCAAAAAAGTGGAATTAATTTTTTTGAGGTACTGTTTCTGACATTCATTTGCTCGTATCTCTGTTGTTTAAGCTCAATATTATCCCAAATTCAGATATGTTGTACTTTGAACATTTGCCTTTCAAGTCCATGTCATGGTTTTGAAATTTGATGACGTCATCATGCTTTAAATTGTGTTTAAAGGTAAAGACGCAAAATCGGACAAGTTTACGTGTTATGTCTATGGGAGGTGATTTTTTTAGAAACCATGCATTGACTTGACAACGTTTAAGCACCTTTATCTCAGCTGATTTTGCTTCATTTCCTCTGAAACTTATTTATGTTGTAGCTGTGACAATAAGCTGCAGTAATCATGCATTTTATTCTTTGAAATCTCCTCATGAGGTTGACAATTTTGCAATTTAAAACTGAAAATGAGAATGGAATGCGGACCAAACGATTCCTGATTCATCTTTCACGTACATAAGCTTACGTTCCTCTAATTTTCTCGTCGAGACGTATGGTCGAGTGGTTAGAGGCGTCGTCTTAGAAACGTGAGGTTGCACACGTACGGGTTCGATCCTCACAAGAGCACGAAAGAAAATAATATATTTTTTTTACTTTTTTTCTTCAATAGAGTACTACACCTTCGTCCATGTAGAAATCACGTTTGCATGTAAACACACCTATACGCACACACTCACACAGTATACCTTTGTTTTGCGTTGGAGACTGCATTACTTCGACTGCTGCAAAATTATAGTTTTGCAGGTTGGGCTTTTCAAACTGATATAGTATACTGTCACAACATGAAATTTGTTCATATTAATTCAGTAACACAATGTAGTCGTGGTTACTTTGTGCTGATTTATACATGTAACAAGCTATACATTGTAAAAAAGGTATTCAGTCTTCTGTATTGATGATTATTTGTCAATTAGTGGTTTTTGTGGAGTTTCAGATAGTGATAAAAAGTATGGATGATAAGTGCAGCGATAATTCCTATAGTTAGTTCAAAGCTGTGTTACAGATGTTTGATACATACATTTAGCATTGTGTGTGTGTATATACGTGTGTATACAGGTTGGCCATATGACACATTCTAGACAATTACTCTTAATTGATTAGCAAACGTGATCAGCTATGGAACTGAATATGGTACTAATGTATGATGTTAATGATTCTGATTAAACTGTGACGAGTTTAAAGGGATAGCGTAACTGTGTGTAAAAATAAGGCAATTATAAGGATATTTTAGGGCAATTTGATAACCATGCCTATAATAATTTCATACAGGTACTAATGCCTGCCTCATATTCAAATGATAAATCGTCATGTCAATAGCAAACTGACAACGTACGATGAATGTGTTATATATTGAACAACTGTCTTTCAAGTCCATAACGTTCCCCATATTTTCCCGTCGAGACGTGTCGCCGAGTGGTTAAAGGCGACGTCTCAGAGACGTGAGGTTGCGGGTTCGAACCCCACAAGATCACGAAACAAAATAATTAGCTACTTTACTGTTTTTTTTTCTTCAATTTTGTATTACATATTCGTCCATGTAGAAATCACGTTCGTATATAAACGCACCTATACACACACACAGACACACACACACGCCATATCCCTCTTTTTTGTGTGTTGGAGACCACATTGCTTCGACTGCAGCAACATTTTGCAGGTTGACTTTGTCAAACCGATCATAGTATGTAATGACGACGACTGAGGTGTTGTACTTTGAACAATTTTCTTTCAAGACCATGTCATTGTTTTGTAATTTGATGACGTCATTACACTGAAAATTGTGATTAAAGGCAAGGTATCAAAACCAGCCGATTATAGGTTTTATGTCTGCGGGACGTATTTTTCCCAAGTTGCCAGAAATGGCATAGCGACCTCAGTCGTTACAAGGCCGCTTTTCCGTCTAGCAATGCAATAGATGTTCACACGGCCACGTTAGTTGAGTGGGCATTGACTTTCCCCCCGTTATATCTATACATTGTTGTTGTTTTTTTGTCTTACCATTTCCGTGGATGACCCGTGGTCGAGTGGTTACAGATACGGTTTCGCATGCACGCTCAATATAACTTCAAGGTGCCTATATCACATTCTTTTCTTTGTCGATCACAGATGACTGTCATCTCATGACCACAAGCGTATCACCTAACTCGTCCTCAATGTGACGAGTTTTCATGTCTCGTTTTATTAAGAACTAGAAATGTCGCTATGGCGACTGGTACATGCCTCCGCCATAATGCATGATTCTCCTAATAGGTCTATAGTACATGTAGACAATGTGTGATTACATTTTCACAAAATTGGCAAAATATTAAAATGACATGTTTGTCACAAATGTATTGAATGTTTACCTTCCTTGACCTATGTTTAATTGGATGAATAGGAGAGCATGTATTTGGGGATTTAAGAACTTTAACTTGACTTTGACCCTTTCATAAGTTTATGCACCATGAGTAATTTTCAAGGTATGGAGAAAAAGTGCAATTTCTGTATTGAACAGTAAATTGTTATCATTTTCACCTGGCCTTTGATTTATAAGAGAATCACTGTCAGGCAGAACATACATAAATATGTACTAAGTTTCAAGATAACTTGAGCCACTTGCGGGATATGGAGAAAGAAGTAAGTTCAGCACTTTCACTTGATCTTTGACCTTTTGGCCTTTGACCTTCTTGGCAAAAAAAAAAATCCCAGAGAATCTCTATTGGGTTATACATGCATACATCAAGTAAAAAAAAAAAATAATCCTGCTGGCATTGCATAAATATAAGGAAAATAGTAAAATTTTGAAGTATTGCCCTTGACCTTTGACCCCTGACCTTTGACCCAATGAACCCTAAATTCCCTAGATAATCACTGCAAGTCAGTACATGCATATATACTATGTTCTATGAAGATACCTTGAACAATTTCCAAGATACAGAGAAAAAAAGTGAAATTTTAACATTTTACTTGACCTTTTGACCTTTGACCTTTTGACCTCATGATCCCAAACTTTCACCAGAGAATCTTAATTGGGTAATACATGTATACACTAAGTTTCAAGAAAATATCTTTAGGCATTGCATAGATATGGGGGAAATAGTGAAATTTTAAGCATTTGACCTTGACCTTTTGACCTTTGACCTTGAGCATGTGCACCCAAAAGTTGATAGGCACAACTTCACCCCCTAATACACATACATGCCAAGTTTTATCAGGATACCTCAAAAGGTTTTGGTAGTTACCCTGTCCACAAAATTCATTACGGACGGACGGACGGACGGACGACCTCACGGTGATATGCTTGTGTGTCTACCCCTTTGTTCTCCCTTTTGTTAAAATAGACACACAAGCAAAAATTTTAGCCACACAAGCCTGACGGAATAAAGGCCATCTATTGTGCACTATTGTTCTCCTAGCCACACAAGCATACTCTCGTTAGCACGGAAGGACGGACGGACGGACGGATGGACGGACGGACAACCCGAAAACATAATGCCTCCGGCACCACTTCGTGGCGGAGGCATAAAAATATGGCAACTTACGTATGGGACCAGAGAAAAACTGGATTTTTCAAAAAAAAGTTTGACTTGAAAGTTCTCTGAAAGTACCTTATTGATCAAGTTCTGTTTAGAAGTGAAGAAAGGAACAATACTGAAGTATCTTTCAGCAAAGTTTCATTGCAAAAGAATAAAGCATTTTTTCATGAAGTTGGTTTAATTAACGAAAGTATACCTTACGTATGGGACATGGCTCAACTTACGTATGGGACATATGTCTTTAGTGCACAAGTGTATTCATGGGAATGACTTTGAATTTCCCCATAGTGTCATATTCAGTTCCACAAATCATACTACAACATTTAACAAATGAAATAGACTGCTAAGTAGGTGCTTTCCCAGTTCAAGTACCTAACAAAAGCTAAAATAAGACAAATAAAAGTAATTACCAATTTACAATTAAATATCTTAGTTTGGATTCCGTCATGCATTAACACTGTCCTCATGATGTCTATACATACAGATACAGTATATACTGACACTCTATTTCTAGCCCATTTGTAATACTCTGGTCAATATTTTGATCAAATGAAAAAAAAAAAATGTGCAAATTCTAGCTTGTGACCTTGATGTAGCATACATGCACATGTACCATGACTAATTTGTAGTCTTGATAATTTCAACTGTAAAATCAAATGTCATGTACAGTGTAATTTGCAAATACAGTTTGAAGTGGGTACTTTCAGTAGTTCTAGGCTTACCTTGCAAGTTGTCTAAGTTTTTATAGAGCTTTATAATTGTTTGAAATGCAGCACAAAACACAACAACAAGAGTAATTCATTTTGCTCTGTAATCATCATGTTTTGCCATGTGAATTTTAGCTTCTGCAAAATCAATCAAATTTTAATGAAACTTTTAGACTTTAAAAGCCGTGGTAGAACAAAGAGAGAGAAGAATGTATGTACCTATGCTGGCTTTTTTTTTTCTCAAATTGCATGGCTTCAAGTCTATGAAACCAAAGACCACAAAATCTGTGTTGATACTTTGTACATACATAATGCTTGTGTAGTGAAACAGGAAAGATTATCATTTGTATTCAATATCTTATTAAGAGAAAATGTAATTCTAGATTTGAAACACTTAAGTAACTCACTGATCTGAAACTTACAATTTTGATTAATTCTAATAACCTCATTTGATCATACACTACCAGATTGCAATGTATGTTGATAATTGTGTAGATGTGGGGTACAAAGTAAGTATGATTTGATGAAGGTGTCTCAGAGCACAACTGTCTCCTCAAACACAAAATAGAAACTAGAAATGTCGCTATGGCAACTGGTATGCCTCCGCCATAATGCATGATTCCCTTAATAGGTCTATAGTACATGTGGACAATGTGTGATTACATTTTCACAAAATTGGCAAAATATTAAAATGACATGTTTGTCACAAATGTATTGAATGTTTATCTTCCTTGACCTATGTTTAATTGGATGAATAGGAGAGCATGTATTTGGGGATTTAAGAACTTTAACTTGACTTTGACCATTTCATAAGTTTATGCACTGAGTAATTTTCAAAGTATGGAGAAAAAGCGCAATTTCTGTATTGAACAGTAAATTGTTATTATTTTCATCTGGCCTTTGATTTATAAGAGAATCACTGTCAGGCAGAACATGCATAAATTCAACATGTACTAAGTTTCAAGATTACTTGAGCCACTTCCGAGATATGGAGAAAGAAGTAAGTTCAGCACTTTCACTTGATCTTTGACCTTCTGACCTTTGACCTTCTTGGCAAAAAAAAAAAATCCCAGAGAATCTCTATTGGGTTATACATGCATACATCAAGTTAAAAAAAAAAATAATCCTGCTGGCATTGCATAAATATAAGGAAAATAGTAAAATTTTCAAGTATTGCCCTTGACCTTTGACCCCTGACCTTTGACCCCATGAACCCTAAATTCCTTAGATAACCACTGCTAGTCAGTAGATGCATATATACTATGTTCCATGAAGATACCTTGAACAATTTCCAAGATACAGAGAAAAAAGTGAAATTTTAACAATTTACTTGACCTTTTGACCTTTGACCTTTTGACCTCATGACCCCAAACTTTCACCAGAGAATCTTAATTGGGTAGTACATGTATACACTAAGTTTCAAGAAAATATCTTCAGGCATTGCATAGATATGGGGGAAAGAGTAAAATTTTAAGCATTTGACCTTGACCTTTTGACCTTTGACCTTGAGCATGTGCACCCAAAAGTTGATAGGCACAACTTCACCCCCTAATACACATACATGCCAAGTTTCATTAGGATATCTCAAAAGGTTTTGGTAGTTACCCTGTCCACAAAATTCATGACGGACGGACGGACGGACGGACGGACGGACAACCCGAAAACATAATGCCTCCGGCACCACTTCGTGGCGGAGGCATAAAAAAAAAATGAATTCCCTATTTTTTGTGTAGTTTGTGTTTTTAGCACTCCAACCAGAGAACCAGTATTGATATTGTGGTTCATGGTAAATGTAAACTATAGTCTTCATTTTACCGGATTTTCAGAAATCATGTTCATGACCTTGATAAGTCATGACATATTCTGAGGGTGTGCAGTTGAAATATTAAACATCATATCAAAATAAAAAGTATTCTCTTAGGGCTTTTCCTTTGCTATCAACTCTAGTAATGACAAAGTTACCTGCTGTCACCTCAAGTGATTTTTCTATTCAGTAAGACCTGTAATGTTGTCATTGATGAGCTCCACAAGCACCAATTGTTTTGATTTCCCTTTTGAGGCTGTACAGCCTGTAGTACATGCTGAACAATGTACTGCACCTAAAATGACACTCAGAGAATCCCATTCTCTTGGACAAAGTCATTTTGTAGAGAGGTGAAGTTGAAAATGATAACTGAATTAAGAAAATATCCAATATCAAAATGTTAAAGGGAGGAATGCTAATTGAAGACCAGCTGCACAGCCTGTAATGAAAATAAGAAAATAAATGAATATTCTTTTTAAATATATTCCTTTCTTAATCATAGAATGACTCAATAATGCTGTTCTTACACTTTCCCTGAGGTCAACTGAGTAGGAGAGGCAGATATATAGACATATCCTTCAGAGTAGGTGCAAAGATAACCATTAACCAAACAAATGTACGGACATATAAAGCATCCATGTCAAAAGGCGGTTTTCCCATTCACTTTGCATGTAATGTCCCATACGTAAGGCATTTGTCCCATACGTAAGCAAACTTTAATTAGTTATAAGACGAAGGACTAATTAAATTTCCACATTTAGTTTTGCTAATCTGGAGTTAAAGGGACTGTACAGTACTGGTTGAGGTAGGGATTCATGTTTTGAACATTCCTAAGTGAGATAATGAAAAGCCTCTTATAAAATATGAAAGAGCATGTAATTTCAAGAAGGATTCAACATTTATTTGATGAAAATTGGTTTTCAAATGGCTGAGATATCCAAAAAAGTGCTAATAATAAAAGGCGACATGCCCCAACTTTATTAGTATCTCTTTGTTTCACCTTGTTTTTGATATCTCAGCCATTTCAAAACCGATTTTCATCGAATAAACTTTTGATACCCCTTAGAACCGCATGCTCTGTGACATCTCATAGAGTGGTTTCTGAATATCTCACGAAACATTAAAAGCTAAATCTTCACCTCGACCAGAACTGTACACACCCTTTAAAATGAATAAATTAGAACTTCCTGAAGTATGATTGGTCAATGTTAGAAATCTTTAGAGAAAACTTAAAAAAACATACTCAAATCCTTACGTATGGGACACTTCGTTCTGGGAAAGTGCATAATTTGCATAATTAATGTGCTGACCTTGTCTTACCAATTGGAAATTATACTAGCTCATACAGGGGTCATGTCCATAAAGGAACTAGGTCAAGGACAAATTCAACTGATTTTATATGAATATTTTTAATTTGTCCCATACGTAAGGTTTGTTTTTACTTTATGCAAATTAAGGTCATATTTCTTGCATAAATTTGCATAATTCAATATTTTCTTTGCTGGAAATATATAATTTAACTCTTTGGCTACAACATGATATCAATAACTTTTCGATTAAATCAAGATGAATTTTGAGCATCTGAGGGGACATTATCTTGGACTTGCCCTATATAAAACTTCTAGATAGATTAACATGTGCATACGTGTAGTGATCAAAGCAGTAACCTGAGCTCAGTAGATTTCTGTGTTCCCTGACCCCAGTCATCCCATTCAGGTGCCTGGTTTTGTGTAGAACAAAAGAGTCTGTGAGCCCATCACTTGTCAGCGCATGCTCTATTCACACTTGGCACCAGATCGATAATTCCATTGTTCGATGGCACATGTAGTTGACCGCAGAAAGAGAAGTGTATACATTGTAGGCCCTACTGCTTGACTGCTTTCGCACAGGTGGATTAAAAATCTGTTTGATCTCTGTCCATGGGCAAAAATAATTTCATTTTGGGGTATTAAAGGCACTCAGAGAATTGCGGAAGGAACAGTTTAATCCACATCCGTCAGAGCAATGCATATATATGACCTTTTCCTGAAAATATAACAGTGTACTATACTGTACATAATGTACAATTTTTTGTAAACATAAGAAATGAAAATACCTAGGTATCTTATAGTGTTGTTTCATACATGTATGTACATAATACCGGGTATGCATTACCTTTACACAATGAGTAACACTAACAGAATAAGTAATTCATGGACAGGGCCTAGGCTATGTAGGCTCTAAAATATGCATTTCATACATCTATAGACTATAGTAACCCTGTCCACAGAGAGAGATAGAGAGAGAGAGAGAGAGAGAGAGAAGAAGAAGAAGTTCTAAGAGCGAGAGAGAGAGAGAGAGAAAGATAGCTATAACACGGAGGTGGGTCAATCCACGTCAAATCATCCAATTTTCAGAAAAGTTGTCACCCGACCCCCTCCGATTTTCTTTAAAATCGCACCAAATGTTCCCCAAAGTGTCTGACGGAAAATCCCAAAATATTTTGCCCCAAGGTCAATTGGTTGCTAAGATACAGCCTCACATAGCAACCGATGCGCAATCCAAAATATTAGTTAAAAGAAAATTATGCATTTTTGATTGATTGTGGTAGCATGGATATTTATGCAAAAGTGTTCATTATCTGGAAAGTGGAAGAACTTTATAGTCTTTGCAAGAAAAAGTGACTGTGACGCGAAATTGACTTTTCGTTAACGTGCACAAGGTCACCGAAAATGGTGTTAAATGTTAATTTTGAAAATTTTAATGCATATTTAGAGGCTAATATCTTCCACATTTCATCACCTTAGGTTCTAAAATATTATGCTGTTGAAGGCTTTGACTTGCTCAGTAATTTTGAAAAAAATCAGCGGATTCGTGCCCACCGTTTTTACGGAGAGCGCCCTCAAAGTTGACAAAAATGAAAAATGTGCCAAATTCAAGGTCACGGATCACCCTTCGTCCCACCTAGGAATGGCATCAATTTTTTTGTATTGATAGACATCTACCTATATTATGTTGGGTTACCAAAGAAATTTTGCTACCGAAATGTTCAATGGTAAATTTACCCAACTGAAAATGGTCGTAAACGGCCAAATTCCCATGTAATATCACATATTGGGTTTGGAGGACATTTCAAATGTCCATGCTTTCAAGATAAAAAGCCCTAGCCCTGTGATATTTGCAGTAGGGGTAGTCTGTTATACATATTTTAGTAATATATACCACAAAACACTTTTATTACATGATAATGACCTTGAAATTTAATCCAAAATTTGATAAAAACAATAAGTCGCTCCATTTTCCTCATTGCACTGCGTGTAATATGTTTTTTGAAAGACTTTTCACAGAGCAATATTTCAAAAATTATGAAAGCTGACAGCCTAACATATTAAGGTTCTAAACTATTTGTGCTCTTCTTTCAGATTTAGTGTCAACTTGATCATGAATGTTATACCCTTGACCTTGAAGTGCTTCTAAAAATAGCTGTAAATTTGTTAACTACAAATTACACACACAACAGGTGTTTTATGGCATGATATACTAGTGATTCTTTCACAAGCACAAAAGTTTTTATGGTGTAAATGTTATATACTGGAATAAATCTATAGGTTCTTGCAAGATATGTTACAATTAATTACTTTGTTCTGACATTGACCCTGAATTTATCACCTTCAAAATCAGGAGAAATGCCTATTCCTGCCCATACAAAAAGTACATAATAATAGTTGATTATGAACATTGCGCCCAACACATAAGAATGATTCTTATTCTAGCCTGTGAAACGCACATTAAAAGCACTGAGAGTCATCTTTTTGGGGGGATTTGTTCTGTAACTTATGACAACATCCAAAATCATTGCCATTCTTATGTATTTTCTTGTTTTTGGAATATTTGTTATGTATTTCTTTGTTTTTTATTTTCTACAGCATTTGTGGGTTTTTTTTATTGGAAATTGTCACAGCCCACTTTTTCTACCACAATTTGAATAGAATTAATCAATCAAAGTGATAAATAGTAAAAATAGTCAAGTTTTTATGAGTTTCACCACAAAGCACTGTTTTCCATAGGAAATGCACACAAAATCACAAAATATTACTGTCCCCTTTGGTGATTGAAATTGAGGGTCATTGTCAGAACAAAGTAATTAATTGTAACATATCTTGCAAGCACGTATAGATTAATTCCAGTATATAACATTTACACTATAAAAAGCTTTTGTGTTTGTAAAAGAATCACAAGTATATCATGCCATAAAACACCTGTCTGTGTGTAATTTGTAGTTAACAAATTCACAGCTATTTTTAGAAGCACTTCAAGGTCAAGGGTATAACATTCATGATCAAATTGACACTAAATCTGAAAGAAGAGCACAAATAGTTTAGAACCTTAATATGTTAGGCTGTCAGCTTTCATAATTCTTGAAATATTGCTCAGTGAAAAGTCTTTCAAAACACATATTACACGCAGTGCAATGAGGAAAATGGAGCGACTTATTGTTTTTATCAAATTTTGGATTAAATTTCAAGGTCATTATCATGTAATAAAAGTGTTTTGTGGTATATATTACTAAAATATGTATAACAGACTACCCCTACTGCAAATATCACAGGGCTAGGGCTTTTTATCTTGAAAGCATGGACATTTGAAATGTCCTCCAAACCCAATATGTGATATTACATGGGAATTTGGCCGTTTACGACCATTTTCAGTGGGGTAAATTTACCATTGAACATTTCGGTAGCAAAATTTCTTTGGTAACCCAACATAATATAGGTAAATGTCTATCAATACAAAAAAAAAATGATGCCATTCCTAGGTGGGACGAAGGGTGATCCGTGACCTTGAATTTGGCACATTTTTCATTTTTGTCAACTTTGAGGGCGCTCTACGTAAAAACGGTGGGCACGAATCCGCTGATTTTTTTTCAAAATTACTGAGCAAGTCAAAGCCTTCAACAGCATAATATTTTAGAACCTAAGGTGATGAAATGTGGAAGATATTAGCCTCTAAATATGCATTAAAATTTTCAAAATTAATATTTAACACCATTTTCGGTGACCTCGTGCACGTTAACGAAAAGTCAATTTCACGTCACAGTCACTTTTTCTTGCAAAGACTATAAAGTTCTTCCAATTTCCAGATAATGAACACTTTTGCATAAATATCCATGCTACCACAATCAATCAAAAATGCATAATTTTCTTTTAACTAATATTTTGGATTGCGCATCGGTTGCTATGTGAGGCTGTATCTTAGCAACCAATTGACCTTGGGGCAAAATATTTTGGGATTTTCCGTCAGACAATTTGGGGAACATTTGGTGCGATTTTAAAGAAAATCGGAGGGGGTCGGGTGACAAGCACTGGATGATTTGACATGGATTGACCCAGGTGCTAATATTAAAGCCAACAATTTGTATGATAAGTATGTGGGTGGGTGCATGCTTGTTTGTTTGTTGCTTTTTAACCCGTTGAGGACGGTTTGATTTTGCTAAACATGTAGTTCCAATGGACACTTGCCAGAGTATACTTGGGACTCGTCCTCATGGGGTTAAAGAGCCAATCTAGGCTTATTACTGTGTGTGTGTGGGGGGGGGGGGGGCAGACCCTGTGTCTATCCCATGCATTCCTATGTATCCATTAATTGTCTATGAAAAAAAAAAAAAGAAAAAAGTGGGACTGGGAGGCCAGTCCCACCCCCCCCCCCCCATGAAGTTACCTCATTAATGCATGATGCTGACCTATCTCCACCTGTCAACAATTAAAGTGGCTAGTGGCTTGCACACTTCAAATCTTTTCCTCTCGAGGTTCTCGTAATATGACATGCAATAAAATTACTGTTACTAGTATACTGTAGGCCTTTAGATACAATCCGTTCCACTAATGATAGTCACCTACCTCACTTGCTTTGAAGTTCGAATTCCGAGCTCCTGTAAGTAGAAGTGGAAGTGAGCGCTGTGGATGCTTCCCCAAAACAAACCATCTAGATTTCTAGATTCTCGAATCTCGAGCAGACTCAGTGTACCAAGATTTATAACCGATAAAGCAGTGTTCCATTCAGCGTAAAGTTCTCCAGTGTCATTGAGAGCTGCCCTGGCACATCTCAGCACACTAGCTACTACTACATAACGTCATAACGCAACGCGGGTATGTTTTCATGGTACATCCACACTCCTGTGAAAGCATGGTGCACGTGCCAAAACAGCTGATAATAATAATGCCAGCCCTGTTCAAAAACGACTGGGTATATTCAGTCATGGACGCGGCTCAAGAATATACAGTCAAAAGGTGGCGCTAGATCATGAGTTTTCATTTATTTCACCGAGTTACACCTCTGAAGCTGATGCGGAGATTTTGTGATCAAGTACCGGTAGCCTACGGTATGAAAATCAGTTAATTTTAGGGAACTTTACCTCAAGTGTTGGTGTAGTAAACCTGTTGATGCATAGAAAGAAAAAGTCAACAATCCGTGCTGTTTGTTAATTATTGACCTTGTAAAGTTTAATAATCTAAACCTCATACCGTCATCGTTGCATACAATGTAAAAGGCTATACCAAGTGAAATGATACAATAAATAATTATTATTGTTGTTTTGATGTAACAGTCTGAGAAAGACAAGAAAAACTTCAAAGATAATAAAAGTATTTTCATTTTCTTGTAGAATTAAAAGGTTTCAAACTTTGCACCCCTCGAATGGCAGGGGAATGAATGACACTGTCGCTGAAAAAGTATGGTAGTAGTAAGTGCTGAGAAAAGTATAATTATAAAGTCATTATGTGACCCTGCATCACAAAACCAACAAAAAGTCGCCATGTCCGAAAGTCAGAGCAGACTCTAAGCTTTAATGATCTCTAACTCACTTCAAATGGACTCCCCTAACCTACCTAAATATTGGAAAGAGAGCACACACTCTGGAAAAGAGCGACAAAAGAGGCTCTGAAGTACAGGGTCTATTCTTGAAAGCGCTTAATCTTTCACCAAGCAGGGCTAGCTGTGCGATGAAAGGGACAAAACACAGGAGCAACAACAATGAAGGGATAATCAGATTGAGTAGAAATAATATTGAGCATGTTCTATTAACACATTCTGTCCATGATTATTGCTAACTGTCAAAGCAGTAGAATTATCCTTTCTAAGGTTATTAGACCTGAAAGTGAAGAGTGTACACTGTAAAAAGTCCGGTGTTAAATAGTGAACACCGAGCTGGTGTTAAATTTTCGGTGCTCATCCGGGTGTCATTCCCAAATTTTAAACTTTTTTTGGAAGAGTTTCTCAGTAACTGCACTTCTTGTTGATTTTTAATTTAAACAAGACGATCAAGAATTTTACATTAAAATACTAGATTTTTGAAAAAATGTGAAAATAAATTCAAACCAACTCTCTAACAAAAAATCGAGTGAAAATATTCACTCTTAAAGGAGTGAATACAAAAAAGAGTGAATTTAGAGTGATATTGGAGTGAATTTCGAGTGAAAATGTTCATATTCACTCATTTTGGAGTGACCTCAGGGATCACTCGAAGATTTTGGAGTGATCCCTGACGTCACTCTAAAACGAGTGAATATGAAAATGTTCACTCAAATTCACTCCAATTTCACTTTAAATTCACTCTTTTTTTTTGTATTCACTCCTTTAAGAGTGAAAATTTTCACTCGATTCTTTTTTTAGAGAGAAAGTAACACCAGCTGGTGTGGTCTCTTATTGAAGCTGGACGGGTGTTAAACCATTGATATTAACACCAACAAATATCAAATCAATACCATGTGGTGTCATTTTTGAATTAACACCAGTACAGTGTCAAAATAACACCAGGTACAGTGTCAAATTAACACCACGAAGTGTCAGGTGAACACTTTTCAACACCATCACAGTACATTTTAACACCTGTGGGTGTGGTCCTCTATTGAAGTTTGATCGGTGTTAGATTTAACACTCGTGGTGTTATACACCCGTGGTGTTAAATCTAACACCGATTTTTTACAGTGTACAAAGGATTTCAAGAAATGAAAGGGGCCCTCTAATACAAACCTGATCCTACTACTCTCCCGCCCCAAGAAGAGTTGTAGAAAAACTGCCTAAAACACATTTTCCCATTCGTGTTATGATCCCAAACTAAAGAATAATATAGAAGAAAGATAGCTCTTTCAGAAAAGATGAAAAACTCAACATTGACGTACAGTAGTTGACCCATTTCACCTGTTTTGAGTCCTCATGTAAAATCAAGGGGTGCGACTTTTTGTTTGTTTTGTGATGCACGTTCACATATTTTTTTTTTCGTTGAAAAAAAAATTATTTTAAGCATTGTTTTGACTTCTTTATCTTTTGTTGCCCTACTTTACTCGTGCATTGTTGCAATCTCCTGCAATATCTAATGATGACGATAAAAGATTGGAATTGACGCAAGCCTTAATAATGATAATACAAAAAAAAAAACTTTGAACTGATTTTCCTATTCCCTCAAGAAGTTTGTTCCTCAACAGGTGTGTGTGTGTGTGGGGGGGGGGGGGGAGGGAGTCAGACAATTCTTTACCCCCCCCCCCCATAATTCCAGAGATGTGGGAAGTTTTCTTGCTTTTTTTTTTTAGATAGAAAACTGTCCAATTAGTTCACCCAAAGTGTGCTAGAATTTCATTTTTTTTTTCAAAATTGAAAATCCCCCTCGCGTGGGAAGGGGATGCCTCTCTCCCACATCCTTACTCGCTCGGTCGCTTGCCTCCTTCGCCCATATCTTCCAATCCAAGTTTGCCAACGGGCCTCCCCCCCCCCCCCCCTCCCCATCGTATGAAAGCGGATTGATAATCCTTTTATGTAATCATATCTCATTTAATTTAGATGTTTTTTTAGGTATAATCTAAGTTTGAGTTGATTTTAGTTTGATTTTATTATTCCACATCTCAAATACAAATAACATGATACCATCGATTGAACGTATAGACATAGGCCTAGTGTCGTAAATTTAAAAAAAAAGAAAACAAACAAACAAACAACCAAACAAGAAAAGACAATTTTACAGACATGAAATGTTGGGGACTTTGTAACTAAAAAGCAGATCTACTATATAAATTCAAGAAGAACTACTGAAAAACAGAGCTTGTAATTATTGATAATGCTCATATTTATTGATATGCTTATAATAGTTGATATGCTTATATCGCGCGTGTTCATTGTAGGCGATCATCCACACCGAAACTGAAAGCAACACTAAATGATTAATGTTTACTTATACATCATGCTATATATTCGAACAGAAATGTCCAGAGTTTTAAGGCAACGCTTACTGATAACTATTGATAGCTGAATAGTTGTACAGCGTGATTTTGATTTTTCACAATTTCGATTCATATTACAACTGTCATTCCTTTAATTACATAACCAAGTAAGAAATAATCTCACATCCGCATCTGGGAATCTACACCCTACAAGCAATGCTTCTATGTAGATTCCTCATATTTCACATGTTTTATTGTCTTATAAGCTGTACTTGACAATTCATCCAGGCTTTTGTATTGTGATGTTTATGTTTTATGTATTTGTTGAAATGTGGAATATGGAACAATAAAAAACAAACAAACAAAAACTTATCAAAACGAAGAGAGTCTCAAACAATGAACATTAGGGATCACTGAAATAATAATAATAATAATGATAATGACATTTTTATAGCGCATAATTATAACAAATGAATGTTCCCTATGCATCTACTTTTCATTTTCATAATTATCTTATGTACCTTTTCAAATTTTGTTCTGTATCACAAATATCCCGTGTATATGCAATGTACATAATTTCTTTGTTCATTTTGATGGAGGTGAAAGTAAAGTTGAAAGTTGAAAGTTATGCACTTTACAATCTCATCACAAAACATACTGTAAGTAACAATTTACTTTCAAATCACACACACATGTACCCGAAAAAAAAAATCAATTCACAAATGAATAAGTCTTTAAAGAAGATTTTAATGAGACCAATGAAGACGACTGACGGATAATGTTGTGGTAATGAATTCCACAATCTTGGGGCAGCAACTGAAAAAGACCTGTCACCATAAAACTTTGTATTAACTTTGGGAATGCAGAGAAGGGATTGATGTTGTGATCTACGACTACGTGTGGGGACAGGTGAGGTATATAATCAATTCCTTGAGATATAGTGGACTGATATCATTTTGAGCTTTATAAACTAACAGGAGAATCTTAAATATGAGACGCTTTTCAATGGGGAGCCATTGAAGTTGAGTGAAAGTATGTGAGATTTCGCCATACTTAGCTAGCTTTTCAATGGTGCGGCCAGCAGTGTTCTGAATCCTTTGAAAATGATAACAGTCCGATTGGGGAAGATTAATCAACAGACTATTACAGTTCTAACCTACTGATTACAAAAGACTGAACTAAAGTGTGAGTGATCTTCTTCGCGAGGTAGGTTCTTAGTTTGCCAAGACATCGAAGAGCAGCTGTAGCAGACTTGCAGACCTGCTTGATGTGTTCCTTCACGGTGAGATCAGCGTTGCCAGGTCCCAACTGAGCAAAATCACCAAAAGCCTTGTAAAAAATCACCAAAAGCCATAAAAAATCACCAAATTTGGAATAGCATAGGTAAGGCTTCAAATTCAAGACAAAATTATGTCAATAAACCTTTATCAAAAACACTCTGCGCGGTATCGGTGCAACTATCGGCGCGCCGTAGTCACACACACTAGATGGATAATTTGTACGACGTGTAGGCCCCATGGATATAATGAGTGTTTGTGTGTGTCGAGTGACAAAAAAGGGGCACATGTTATGTTTTTACAGGAAATATGGGTAAAACTTTGGGCAAAATGCATTTTTGTTTTCAATTAGTGTGATTATTTTTCATTGGTCCAAAAATCACCAAAAAGTAACCAAAAATCACCAGATTTTGATTTGGTTACCAGGCTAAAATTTTGGTTACAGCTCGTTATTCCGAAGGGTCGTTATTCCGAAGGCTCTTTATTCCTAAGATTCGTTATTCCGAAGGTTCATTGTTCCGAATTTCATTTTCGGATTAACCAATCTTCGGAATAATGAACCATCGGAATAACGCCACAAATTTTCGGATTAACTAACCCTTTTTCATTTTCGGATTAACGAACCTGTAGGTATAGGGAATTTGCGTGTTTCGGATTAACGACCCTTCGGAATAACGAACCTTCGGAATAGCGAACCTTCGGAATAACGAACAGCACCCAAAATTTTGTCACCAAACAACTTCAAAAATCACCAAATTTCACCCTTTTTGGTTCCCGAAATCACCATCTGGCAACACTGGGTGAGATGTCTGTCAAGAAGGACGCCAAGACTTCGAACACAGGACGATGGTATAATGTTGACGTCACCGATACTGACTGCCACGTACAGGACTTGGGGATGTAAGAAACTTGGAGAAGAAATGAATAACTTCAGTCTTTGTCTCTTTGAGTCGTTCAAGGTAAGGCAATTGTTGACAGACCAGCGTTTTATGTCAGCCAGACACTTGTTGAGCTTGAGAACAGACACCTCTCGATCGTCCGGATTGAAAGTGACCAGAATCTGTGTGTCATCTGCGTAGACCATTGGTTGAAGGCCGTGATCATTGATGATGTCGATGATTGGAGAACTGTGAAGCGTAAATATCAGTGGTCCTATAACTGAACCTTGTGGGACGCCACAGCTGTCATGGTGGATATCAGATGTAGCGTCTGCAATCTACACACACTGTGTGTCCGGTCTTTCAGATAGGATTTTAGCCATTCAAGGACATTTCCGCGGAACCCATACCTTTTGTCCAGCCTTCGAAGGAGGATGGGATAGTCCACGGTGTCAAATGCAGCACTATATAGTCAAGAAGGACGAGGATGGCTTCCTTGTGTGAATCGAAGGCCAGCAGGATCTCATTATAGACTTTCAAGAGGGCTGTTTCTACACTGTAGTTTTTCCTATAGGCAGACTGCGTTGAAGGAATTATAAGTCCTGCTCACAGAGGTACTCTTTGATCTGTGCACAAGCAGCTTTTTCAATCAGTTTTCCAATGAAGCTCAGATTAGAAACAGGTCGATAGTTGCTGAGATCATCACGTGGCAGTCCCTCTTTTTTCAGACGTGGACGGACTAAAGAGTGTTTCAGAGAAGGAGGGAATCGACCTGTTTGCAGACTGGCATTTACAATTTTTGTGATGGGGGACAGCAGACTGGACATACAATTTTTCAGCAATGATGTAGGAATAGGATCGAGTGCTAACAAGGACGTGGAAGCTGCCTTGAGAGTGTTTGATATAACTTCTTCTGAGACGTAGTCGAATTCAGACATTGTGATGGTACATATTTCCTAGCTGAAGTGAGAGATCTTCTTGCCCATCATCATGACAGTTATTCCGTAGACGATCTATCTTCCGATCAAAAAACTCCGCAAAGTCATTAGCTAATTGCCCCGGTGAGTGGTGATGTGGCAGCACATGCGCCATCGATGAGGAAGGACAAGACAGGCTTTTGACCATGCGGTAAAGGCTGCGTTGATCAGTGGTGTTGATCTTACTTGAGGTATACTCAGTCTCTGCGTGGTACAGGAGATAGTTGTATTCTATGTATACAATATATATATATATACATATATATATATATATATATATATATATATATATATATGACCGTGCACCTCAAAACGAACATAAAGTCGCACACACTGATTTTGCGTCAGGACTGAACATAAGTGAAATGGGTCAACCTAGCCGAACTTGAGTTTTTCATATTTTCTGAAAGAGCGGGTCTTCTTTTACATTACGCTAAAATTTGGTATCATAAAAAACGGGCAGAAAAGTGTGTTTTTTAGCAGTTTATCTCGAACATTTTTGGTAGAATAGTGTGATTAAGTGTGTCTTTAGAATCCCTTTTTTTCATTTCTGAAAAACCTTGTCCACACTCTTCACTTTCAACTCTAATAACTTTTGAAAGGATAGTGCTACTGCTTTGAAAATTGGCATTAATTATGGACAGACTGTGTTTATGAGTCATGCCTAATTTCAGTTTAATCTGATAATCCCTTCATTTTTGTTACTCTGGTGGTTTACTTCCTGGTTTTTTTTTTTTTTTTTTTTTTGTCCCATTCATCGCACAGCCAGCACGGTTTGGTAAAGATTAAGCGCTTGAATAGACATTGTACTTCAGAGCCTCTTTTCTCAGTTCCCACTTTTCCTGAGTTTGTGCTTTCTTTCCAATATTTAGATAGGTTAGGAGAGTCCATTTGATTTGAGTTATACATCATTCTAACGCTTAAAGTCTGTTTTTTTAGAATATGGTCTTGACTAAAAATTCATGTCTGGCGACTTTTGTTTGTTTGAGGTGCAGGGTCACATATGTTTATATATATATATATGTATATATATATATATATATATATATATGTGACCGTGCACCTCAAAACGAACATAAAGTCGCACACACTGATTTTGCGTCAGGACTGAACATAAGTGAAATGGGTCAACCTAGCCGAAATTGAGTTTTTCATATTTTCTGAAAGAGCGGGTCTTCTTTTACATTACGCTAAAATTTGGTATCATAAAAAACGGGCAGAAAAGTGTGTTTTTTAGCAGTTTATCTCGAACATTTTTGGTAGAATAGTGTGATTAAGTGTGTCTTTAGAATCCCTTTTTTCATTTCTGAAAAACCTTGTCCACACTCTTCACTTTCAACTCTAATAACTTTTGAAAGGATAGTGCTACTGCTTTGAAAATTGGCATTAATTATGGACAGACTGTGTTTATGAGTCATGTCTAATTTCAGTTTAATCTGATAATCCCTTCATTTTTGTTACTCTGGTGGTTTACTTCCTGGTTTTTTTTTTTTTTTTTGTCCCATTCATCGCACAGCCAGCACGGTTTGGTAAAGATTAAGCGCTTGAATAGACATTGTACTTCAGAGCCTCTTTTCTCAGTTCCCACTTTTCCTGAGTTTGTGCTTTCTTTCCAATATTTAGATAGGTTAGGAGAGTCCATTTGATTTGAGTTATACATCATTCTAACGCTTAAAGTCTGCTTTTTTAGAATATGGTCTTGACTAAAAATTCATGTCTGGCGACTTTTTGTTTGTTTGAGGTGCAGGGTCACATATGTTTATATATATATATATATGTATATATATATATATATATATATATGTGACCGTGCACCTCAAAACGAACATAAAGTCGCACACACTGATTTTGCGTCAGGACTGAAAATAAGTGAAATGGGTCAACCCAGCCGAACTTGACTTTTTCATATTTTCTGAAAGAGCGGGTCTTCTTTTACATTATGATACAATTTGGTGTCATAAAACAGGCAGGAAAGTGTGTTTTTTTAGCAGTTTATCTCGAACATTTTTGGTAGAATAGTGTGATTAGGTGTGTTTTTAGAATCCCTTTTTCATTTCAGAAAAACCTTGTCCACACTCTTCACTTTCAACTCTAATAACTTTTGAAAGGATAGAGCTACTGCTTTGAAAGTTGGTATTAATTATAACCAGAATGTGTTAATGAGGCATGCTTAATTTCAGTTAAATCTGATAATCTGTTCATTGTCGTTACTCTGGTGGTTTACTTCCTTTTTTTTTTTTTTTTTTTTTTTGTCCCATTCATCGCACAGCCAGCACGGTTTGGTAAAGATTAACTCTTTATGTGCCATGGTGGAAACCCCCCGTGAGCCACATTATTCTGAGACACCAACGTAGTCATGCATTGAAAAAAAAAACATTATATTTTTCAAATCTATATAACTTTAATAGATTTATGTTAAAGAGTGGAGGAAGGGAGCAATAATAAAGAGAAAATACCAAGCTTTGCATCGATGTAAATTCTATGACAAATCTATAATTGCTTTTCTTTCAAATACCCAGTAGCTACATTACCATAAGGACATGACTTCCGCACACAAAGCAGTGACAGAAACTTAGAATTTGCACGCATATCCAGTGTGAAACACTGCTTGTTGGTCAAGCACCACAATAACATGCAAGCTATAGACGAGAGGAACGGAATCGCGAGAAACACTTTTATTGTATTGTGGCATTTGGCGATTTATCGATCGGTTTGTGCGGGTTTGTGCGTTTGAGCGGAATATGCGAAGTTGGCACGCCGCCGACTGTGTCGGAGGTGCGGACGTGGCACATTAACAGTTAAGCGCTTGAATAGGCACTGTACTTCAGAGCCTCTTTTCTCTGTTCACACTTTTCATGAGTTTGTGCTTTCTTTCCAATATTTAGATAGATTTGGAGAGTCCATTTGACTTGAGTTATACATCATTTTAAAGCTTAAAGTCTGCTCTTTCAGAATATGGTCTTAACTAAAAATTCCTGTCTGGCGATTTTTTGTTTGTTTTGAGGTGAAGGGTCACATATACACTCAGCAAAAAAAGTAAGTTCCCCCCTAACATTTTTGGATATATCTCAAAAAGTATTTTACGGATGTTCATAATTCGAACGGGAATGGATAGGGAATTTCATTACTCATAACATGAATGGCATGTCATTGCCACCAGATATCATTATTCTTGTAAAAAATCGCATTTTATGTCAAAATGCATGGGAAAAAAAGTTGCACTTTAGGCCATAGAGAGCATATTATATACATTTCCTATGTAAGTTATCAAATGATCTTTTTAAATTGTGTAATTCTCAGGAATTTCTTCAGGTACAATGTGCTTCCCTACTAAACAGATGTTATGCATACTTTTTGAACAATAGACCTTCTCAATATGAAAATATTGGTAGAAGCCATGTGATTTGTAATTCCAATTCAGGTTGATCACATTAATGTGCCTGTGGGCATTTTGCATCATGCCCTCAAGTTGTAGATCAGTTTGCTGAGGGAAATGGCATCGAACGTATGGAGTGGCCTGTAAGATCCCCTGACTGTAATCCAGTAGAGAATCTTTGGGATATCATTAAGTGGAAAGCGAGCGAGAAGTTGAAAGATGACACTTCACTGCAAGAATTTCAGCGCATCTTGCAGAGAGCATAGGCCAACATTGAGCGGCGCCAAGTACAAACTTTAGTTAACAGTTTGAGGAGGAGATGCCGGCTGGTCATTGCGGGTGTTGGACATATCAATTATCAAATACTTCACTATATGCTCATGAAAAGAAAGAGATAGAGAAATATGCAATAACCCATGCTTAAATGTTCAGAATCATGAGTGATTGTTTGATTATTTGTGTAAAAGTCATTGCAAATCACTAAAGTGCAACTTTTGTTTCCATGCATTTTGACATAAAATGCATTTTTTCACACCAATAATGATATCTGGTGGCAATGATTTTCCACTCATGTTATGAATAATAAAATTCTTTATCCATTTCCGTTTGAATTATGAAAATCGGTTGAATACTTTTTGAGATATATCCACAAATGCTAGGGGGAACTTACTTTTTTTGCTGAGTGTATATATATATATATATATATATATATATATATATTGTGTATATATATATATATGAGATGTTGAGAATTCACGTCTTGGCTCCAAGAATAAATGAAGAAATAAACTGGTAATGCATTATTTTTTTCCAATGAAGAATGAGTTTATTCGACTCAGATTTTCAGCATTCTTCATTGTCAAGACTCCTGAATAAGGGGAAGGCCGCTGAAAATTTGAGTCGAACAAACTCATTCTTCATTGAAAAAAAAGATGCATTACCAGTTTATTTTGTCATTAATACACATTATGGATCGAGTTTTAGAGAGACATTATCATTATTACTTTAGAAAACACACGACTTGGATAGGGTATCTCCTTAATGTTTACAACTACAAACATACCCGTTTAATAACATGCTTTTACTGCTGACATGCTTTTCAACTCAATGTCTTCCTAAGCAAACAATTAATGTCAATAATAAGAGAACAAAGAGAAAATCATCCATAAACATCTTATGCTGCGTACCAATAGTTTCAATTTCAAAACACATTCTTGGGCATCTTTGGCCAAATGATAGATTTGAATAATGTTAATGATGGGGATAACATACTGCTGCTGCTGCTGCTGCTGATGATGATGATGATGATAGTGATTTCATTCTAAAGTTAGGGAACTTACTTTCAGTTTAGTTTCATTCAGTTTATTTCCATCATTAGCAAAAATAATGATATAAAAGTGTACATGTATCAGTTTATGAAAAAGAGCAAATGAAAAAAAAATAATACAGATGCTTAAGTGTTACAAAGAATATAATGTTTACAGATAAATATATATCTGGGAAAAATGCAAACTCTCAACAGGAAAAAAAAAGTTGAAGCAAAGAAAAATAGTAAGAAGCTAAGCTTCCATGCAACGTAGATCACTCCAGAGAACAACAACAAAAAATCAATATAGATAAATTTCGCAAAAGCATATGAGGTGTATATGTATATGTGATGATAAGAAGCATTTAAAACATAATTTGTTATCAAGAACAAGAGCATACAAGACTAACATGATAATGATATGGTACAAACACTGTTAATAACCGTTCCTTTCCCACGAAAAGATGTCGACAAAACAACACTACACATAGTACACAGACGTTGGCAGGCAAAGTATAACAACCCCCCCCCCCCCCCAAAAAAAAAAATGCATACATAAAGAGAAGACGTAATATTGTAACAGGAATAATCCTCTGATTATCAAAATATCAATACAACACAACCAGGAAGGAGAAGAAGAAAGGAGGGGCAGAGAAAAAGTCTGTGAGGGCACCCTTTGAATTCAGGACATGGAGGAAGGTCCAGAAGGTGCTACATGAATAGTTTGAATATCTTTTTTTAATAGGTAGAAAATAGATAAATAAATGGATGAAAAAGTAAATAGATAAATGAATAAAGAAATGTATATATATATATATATATATATATATATATATATATAATATGTATATACATATTATGTATATTATATCCTCACCTCCTCACCTCACCTGTCCCATGGCGGTTGCCGTTGGGGCGCTACAGATGATCTAGCAACCAGTCCTTTCCATCCTTCCCTGTCCTTCGCATGAGTGACCGCTTCGCTCAGCTTCAGTCCTGACCATTCTTTGATGTTATCTTCCCATCTCTTTTTCTGTCTTCCTCTCTTCCTTCCTCCTCTGACTGTTCCCTGGGGTACTGTCTTGACAAGCCCATCTTTTCTTGTTACGTGGCCGAACCATTTTAGTTTGCGTCTCTTGATGGCGGTGAGAAGATCTTCATACGGACCAATGGCTTGCTTTATTCTGTTTTTGACTTCCTCATTGGTTATGTGATCTTTGTAAGAGATGCCAAGCATTCTTCTGAAGCATCTCATTTCTGATTCCTGAATCCTCTTCTCTAATTCTGCTGTAAGAGTCAATGTTTCACAAGCATACAAAAAAAAAAAAACACACAAACTGAGTGTACAAGGGAACGCAAGAGTCTTATCTTTGAGCTGAGCTTGATTGCCTTGTCCTTCCAAATGGTGTTCAATTTAGCTAGTGTTGCAGCTGTCATTTCAATTCTGGCTAATACTTCAGGTTTGGACCCCTCATCTGAAACTATTGCTCCAAGGTATTTGAAATTCTTCACGGTTTCAAGCTTTTCTCCGTTGGCAGTGATGTCAGTTTGGATTTCATTGATATTATTTGTCATCAGTTTTGTTTTGTTTGCATTGATTTCCATGCCGTAAGCTGTGGAGGATCTGTCTAGTTGCCTGACCAGGTTCTCCAGTTCTTGTTCCGAGCCTGCGAGTCCATCTATATCATTAGCAAAACGCAGGTTTGTGATTGTTCTGCCACCAATGCTGACTGTTCCTTGATGGTCTTCAAGTGCGTCTGCCGTGATTCTTTCAAGGAAAACATTGAAGAGTGTCGGCGAGAGCAGACATCCTTGTCTCACTCCAACTGCGGTTCGGAACCAGTCACCAATGTCCCTCTTGAGGTAAACTTCACCGCTGGCCTTGTCATAGAAGTTCTGTATGATGCGGATGAGGTTTGCGTTGATGTTGTAGTAGTTCATGGTCGCCCAGAGTGCCGCATGCCACACTCTGTTGAATGCTTTCTTCAAATCTACGAATACGTGATAGAGTTCTTGTTGGTGTTGAAGGTATCTCTCGCACAAAGTCCTGAGGTTAAAGATGCGCTTAGTTGTGTAGCGTCCAGCCTTGAATCCTGCCTGCTCTTCAGCTATGATTGCTTCAGCCTGAGCTCTTAACCTCTTCAATATGATCCTGAGCATCACTTTGCTAGGATGGATATATAGTACATATATATACATATATATATGTTATATATGTATATATATTATATATATATATGGGTGAGAATTTTCAACGATGTACAATTGCCAATTTTCGTACCTTATGACATTCTTTCCCTTAGAACACGCCAGGATGATCTAAGAAACCAGATTTTTTCATGTCATCTCAAAGATTGGTAAATTTCCTTTCAGGAAATATATGGTTTGGTTGACTTTTGCCTGATATTTTTCATTTCACAAGGACTTAAAGCGTAAAAATACGGTAAAAACGCTATTTTCGCAATAATTTTTGTTTTTCAAACTAATGATGTGCATTTTTAATTGTACGTGGCATCTAATATCTGACCATGTCCTGGATTTGACATATCATGGGTATGTACTTTATTTAACTTTATGAGCACGTATAAAGTTACAGAGAACAATTAAAATATCAAAGTCCTAAACAGACGGACGTCCGTGATGCTTTTATTTCTATCGCTGCTGCAAATTCTACTTTGTTGTCCCAACTGTAACGTATACGAAAATTTGGTGTTCCACCTAATGAACATATCCTGCAAAAATTGTACGTCTGCTGGCTGTACATGGGACGTAATATTCTTTTATGCAAAATTATACTCAGTTTTCGTCACGGACGTGCTTCCGCTATTTTCTAATAAAGATCGTAGCCCATGAAACGTTATTAGCGATATTGTTCTGAGTCGTAATCAACTAAGATCTAGCAACACGATAATATGCTTGTTTTGAGTTTCTGTCCATCCTTTGTCAAATAGGAACCGAAATTATATTTTTAGACGAACCTCCAAGAAAAAAAGAACGTCCGTGATGATTAAAACGTTTTCGAGTGGGACACCATCTTGCTTTGATGGCGAAGGTGCATTTTACCTTTGGCTCTCTAGCCGAGGAGCTGCATGCCATTTTTGGAGCGGACTGAGGTTCGTCCGCAGTTTTTGGACCATGCAATTCACCAAAAACCAAGCAAATAATTAATATTTTCTCTGAAAATTCACCTCCTGATCCCCCTCTGAGCAATACATATGTTGTAAGGATGTCAAATTTCTTATAATTTGCATTGACAATACCTTTTCAAAATTTTGAAAGAGTTAGGAAGGCTAGGTACTCTCTGCGAATTAGTTATCCGTCCTGGAACATGACCCTAGTAGTAGAACGAACGTCCGTGATAATTCCAGAGAACGTCCGTGACGTATGCAATCCCTCCGATAGGGATAACTTGTCCCGAAAGTATCCTGTATTCTTTAAAACTTTTGGCTCGAATAGCGACAAATAAAGTTTTACAAAGTAGAAAATGAGTTTAGAGGAGTAGTTTCGGAATTTTTAAGGCGTTATGTGATCATGATGAACAAACAATTGAAAATTTACTTACAATTTTACGTTTGTTTTCCCTCTAATTATACCAAAAAACAGCTAAACACTTAAAACAAAGTTTTAGGAAACTGGAATGTTGCGTAATCTGCAAATTCTGTGCGTTTAAATTTCTTTCTAATGAGGTTCTGGAGACAATTTGTACTGTTACAGGTTCTGAAAGTTTCGCTCACGGACGTTCTGTCCGAGAAAGGAAATTTCTGACAATTACAAATATATCACTGCACATAAGATCAATGTTAGTTGAAAATATTACCAAATCACTGAGCCGCTCATACCCGAAAGTGAATAGCGTTCAGCACTCAATTTACCTGTAATAACAAACGGAAAACGTTTTTTTTTCACGGATGTTCGTTGGTTGAATAAGTCAGTGGATTACATAGTAGGAGAAAGAGGATCAGTGCCACTTTTTAGTGACAGGTGCTCTAAGTGTTTATCTTTTGAGTATGGTAGCTGCCGTCTCAAACAGAACACATCCAGTTTTGGTCTCAATAACGGACGTTCGCTGTAATTGTCATGATATTAAATGCCTTAATTCATTCTTATTTTTCTCTTCATGACGATTTTTCTCTCATTCCCTCAATAGCCTGAACATGCTGCGACCAAACAGAAAACAAAAACAAAACAAAACAAACCAAAACAAATCCGAAAAGAGCTACGCAATCACATTAAGGATAATGACGGAAGAAGTCTGCAATGAGCATGTGTTGAATAAGAAACGGAAAAGTTTCAAAAGGACGTGGAAGCAGTTGAATGAAAATGACTGAGAAACAGAGAAGGGATCGAGCTCCAACACACAGAGGAAAGAAATGCCAGTGCACTCCCGTTATACCAAATTCCTCTGGAGAAGTTTTTTGTTTGTTTGTTTATGTTTTTTATTCATCGAAATGCCGTCACAAGCGAACAAAAATCATGCAGTATACAATTATTGTCTGATGAAAACACACAAATCCTCCGCTTATCATCACATTGTGTTGTTTTATACTCATCAATGAAAAGCAATATTCATTTGTAATTTTTTCAAAGATTTTTTTCTTCATTTCACATTTAAGAGACAGAGAGATCGTCAATTTGTTTGTGCTTTTGTACTTACTTTGAAAACACATGTTAAAAAAAGTAATGATTAAGAATAGGTTTAAGGTTGCACTTTGATACGTTCGCTCTTCCAAAGATTCGTTACTCCGATGTCCAAAGGTTTGTTATTCCAAAATGAAAACAAAAAATGTAGTTAATTCAGGAGGTTTGTTATTAGAAATGTTCTTCGAAAAATAGATATTAAGGATCATTATTTTTAGGTCCGTTCTTCTAAAAGTAGAATGGGCCTGATATTCGTTTAGGTGAAAACGGTTATTATGAGGTTTTGAAATTGGAGGATTTTAGTTGTTAACTTGTTTCTCCACATTTGGATAAGCGAACATAATTTTTCATGTTCCAATTGATAAACCTTCGGTTAACCTTCGGAGATTCCTATCATTTACCGAATAAAAAAGCTTCATAGTTATACGAACTCTATCAATTTTCGTATTGACAAACTGTATGAATAACGAGCCTCCGAAATGACGCGCTACAAAAGGTTTTTTTATAACAAACCATATTGTATAATATCGAAGTCACAAACATCCATCCAAGTTATATGGACTTATTGTGTCTTGTTATGACGAAACTTCGCAGTATCGAACCTATTATCATTTCTGACTAAAATAATAACACAAATTCTCCTCGGTAACAGTGTGTAACACAAGGAGCAAACACAGAGGGATTTCTTCCTAACGTATTCGTTTGCCCTCCCCAGCTAAACTTCGTATTTCTATAACGGAGCACATTTCTGTTGTTTTTCTATGTTAATTCTTTGTCATGATTTTAGCTGTGACCATGTTCGTTATATAAAAAGCAAATTTTGCATTGTAGACTTTATATAACAAGTTTAGGACCTGAATATTTATATACTTCATGATAACGAAATTTTGATAAATATATTCGTTCTCAAGGATGGACTACGTCACTAAGATTACACGTACGTTTGTACGTGCATTTACGAGAGATGGAAAAACTGTTTTCTTTGATTTCTTAGTATGAGAAGATAAACAAGCTTATATAATTGAGAATTGGTAATATCTATTCAGGATTTTGCAGAGGAGTTTGTTTTCGACATGAAATTGCTGTTTGTTGTGAGTAGAATGCGTTTCCAACTCAAGAGAGCTGCATTGTTCAATATCTTGTTTGTTCCGAACGTCCGTGAGCTACATGCGAACCTCCGTGATGAAAACTATGCTATGTTAGTTGGGTTATAGAGACTGCCCAGATGAGATACATTTTAAAAAGGTATATTATTATTTGGGAGTGAGGATTGAAGTATGGGATAGTGAAATAAGAGGTGAAAATATTGAGTTTCTGTAAAATTCGCGTAAAGTTAAGAAAGTGTTTAGCGGAAGAGCAATATTTCCACAAAAATGACGAATTTAGTTAAATCATCAGTTGTCTACCATTACGTACAGGTTAAGAGTACAAGCTTAATATTCTGCAATTACGTACACATGTCCCTTAAGATATTTCGTTAGGATTTTGAACTGAATCAGATCTTTGGAAACTATGTTAAATGGTATTCAAATGTATGTGCAGTACTATTCCTCACGGACGTTCGCTGCTCTGGACATGGTAAACTTCAGTGGTGAATAAAAACTTGTTCCTGTGGGAAAATCCTAGTATAATTGGGTTCGTATTAAAGCTTGAGTTATACTCTTTCAGGTAAGATGAATGATTTGGAGAATTTCCTACTTTTTAAATTTTGCCTTGTTTTGGCTCAATTGTACATCGTTCAAAATTCTGACCCATATATATATATATGTATGTATATATATATATATATATATATATATATATATATATATGTGTGTGTGTGTGTGTGTGTGTGTGTGACCGTGCATCGCAAAACAAACAAAAAGCCGCACTCCTTAATTTTATGTGAGGACGCAAGAAAGGTGAAACAGGTCAACCGAGTCAGTTTTTAGTTTTCCATATTTTCTGAAAGAGATATTTCTCATCTAGATTATGTTTAAGTTTGGGATCATAAAGCGAATTTGAAAATAGGTTTTTAGCAGTTTATCTACAACCCTTTTTAGGTAGAGTAGCGTCATCAGGTATGCCTTTAGAGGCCCCTTTTCATTTCTTGAAAGTCATTTGCACACGCTTCACTTTTAACTCTAATCACCTTTTAAAGGATAATGCTACTGCTTTGAAAGTTGACATTAATCATGGACAGAATTGTGTTAATAGAGCCGGCTAAATTTCAGCTGAATCGGATAGAGCCTTCATTGTTGTTGCTACCATGATTTACATGTTGTTTTTCTCCCATATATTGAACAGTATTCACGGCTAGGTATAAAGATTAAGCGCTTGAATAGACCCGGTACTTCAGGGCCAGTTTTCTCAGTTTAGTCTTATCCAGAGTATGTGCTTTCTTTTGAAGATGTGTATACGTTAGGAAAGTCTATTCGAATTGACTTATACATCATTTTAAAGCTTAAAAGATGTTCTTTCAGTATCTACCCTATTAAGAAATAAATATTTGGCGAGTTTTTGTTGATTTTGAGATGCAGTGTCATAAACATGTGAAGAGTTTGTTCGCAAAAACCGATAAGTCTACTTTTGAAGATTTTAAAGTACGGCCTCTGTCATAAAGTACAAAATAACACCTTTTAAATGACATATTGGTCGCTACATATAAAGGTACATTTTTGAAGTTGATGTCTAAAGAAGCTAATATTTTCTTATCATTCTCTTTATATTTGTTGACCTTTAATCGCAAATATCTCCATTGGGCAAATATGGACTTATCGGTGTTTGCGAACAAACTCTTCATATTATATATATATATATATATATATATATATATATATATATATAATGATCAACGTAGTAGAATGTTTTAAGTTCTCATCTAGGCTATTCCAAAATCTAAGTCCATTAAACACAAATGAAGGGTTTGTTTGCAAAAAACCGATAGGTCCATTTTTGAAGATTTTGAAGTACTATCTCTGTCATAAAGTACAAAATTATACCTTTTAAATGATATATTGGTCACAACATATACAGGTATATTTTTGAAGTTATGGTCAAAAGAAACAAAATTTTCTTATTATTCTCTTTTTTTCTTGACCTTTAGTCGCAAATATCTCCATTTGGCAAATATGGACTTATCGTTGTTTGCAAACAAACTCTTCAAATGTGTTCTGAACAATCAGTACACAAGTACATGCAGTTCCTTCTGTGTATGTTAAAGGGATCGTATAGTTTTGGTTGAGACTTAACAGCAATTTTTTATCATTTTTGGCGAGATAGTGAGAAACCTCTTATGAAATATGAAAGAGCATGTAATTCAATGAGGATTTCAACGTTTATTTGATGAAAATTGATTTTGAGATGGCTGAGATATCTAAAACAGAGCGATTCTAATAAAGTGTGGGACCCACATTTTATTACGATCTTTTTGTTTTACTTTGTTTTGGATGTTTCAGCTATTACCCGATATTCATCAAATAAACGTTGAATTCCTCTCAAAATGGTATGCTCTGTACTATTTCATAAGTGTCTTCTTGGTATCTCGCAAACAAGTTAAAGCCCAATTTTCATCTCCACCAATACTGCGCTATCTCTTTAACACATTCGACGAAATAAATCATACAGGCAAGTTATTAGAATTATGATTAAACTCTAATTGACCCAGCTGAAATTAAGTGTCATTAATGCAGCTGAAGGAAGATGATAATTCAATGTTATTCATTTTGCCTAGCATATTGCGCGAAATAATTTTATTTTGTAATAATATATTTATTAATATTATAATATTTTATAATAATTGAAACACTTCCATGATCTTATTGTCGACACATCATGAAACACCTAAAACTTTGATAGACGTATAGACTAGATCTTCGAAACTTACCAGAGATCTTAGATGATTTCAATATAAATTGCTGTATAGGGTGGTTTATATAAGAAACAGTTATCACATTGATTTCAGCTTTTCATAATAAAATCCATTGTAGTCAGAAACCTCTACGAAATGCACTATCCTTTTAAATGAAAGACTGTATTAACGATCGGAAAGTAAAACGATATGCGTTAACTTTAGTGAATGCGCTGTAAATACATGCAGGAACAACGAAGATCGAAAAAATTCTCGCTAGACTAGAACTTTTAGACAGTCGAACTCACAATTTCTTGTTTTTGCAAATTCCTCTTGAAAGAGCTGATATGAGAAGGGGACTATTAACAGAGATGCTGACAAAATGGAGTAGTGAAATAAAATGTGAGTGATATGAGAGTTAGAGATATGAAAAAAAATGCAGAGATAAAGGGAGAAAAGACTAGAGAGATAATGAGCAGTAATGGCGGTTTGAGATACAGGCGAAGGGAAAGAAATGGGGGATGGGGGTGGGAGGTCGAGCATTATTCGATGTGATGAACAATGACGGGCCGTGCGTGCGACATCTAAACATGATTCAATTTGAACATTTATCATAGTCAATCACGATACAGATGACCGCAGACGATCTGATCCTCACCAACTGCATTTTGTGGGGGCGCTGTGGCATAGTGGATAAGACTCTCGACTCCCAATCGGAGGACCCGAGTTCGAATCCCGCCCAGTGCTTACGTCCTTGGACAAGATGTTTTTACCCACAATGTCCCTCTCGACCCAGGTGTATAAGTGGGTACCTGGCAACGCTGGGGTAATAATAATGGCAGGGCCCTCTGGTAGAGCAGTGGCAACGCTGAAGAGGCTACCCTGGATAAATAAAACTTTATTATTATTGTTATTATAACGAAACACGAACGAAAAATTTGCATGGAACTGAACAATCATTCCAAGCGTTTTAATGGTACAATCTGCGTGGCTAAAAATGTAGTTGCTTTATTCAGCGCATTGCATACTGGCGTGACAACTCAAGTTTGGGAAACTTTTTTTTAAAGTTATTCTGAAATTTCAAGTTATAACAATACATTGTGATGGGAGAAAAAGTGAACGAATGAGTATATTTTATGCAGTTTTCCGGGGACACATTAAGATGTGTGATAACATAATGATACGGTGAAAAAAAAATGTGTATGTGCGTGTGAGTAGAGTAAAGTAGAAGTGCTGAAGGCAATGAATAGATACGTAGAGAATGAAAGCAAATAAATAAGAAATAGATAAAATAATGGAACAGATAAGTAAAATGAATAATCAACTAAATTGACGACTGCATTTTAAACACTTTACATATTTTGGGAAGAAGAAACTATACTTCCTATTCAGAGAACCACTCTGATTTTACACAAATAACACCTTCAAAAAGGATAAACGACACACAGCAAGCATATCCCAACGCCCTAATGCCCTAAAAGCCCTTAACAGCGCTTGAAAAAGGCTGGTTACACAGTCGAAAGCTTGGGAAATAAAGCCCATAATGAAAACTGCTGCAACGCCTGCGAGTCATTCCTCCGTCACACACACACACACACACACACACACACACACACACACACACACATTATACAGGTGTGACGGAGGGATGACTGCTCGCAGGCGTTGCAGTTGTATAATTATCCCGAGCTTTCGACCGACTTACCGGTCTTTTCCAAGGGCTTGGGACGTAAACACAAAAGCAGAAAATTAACCAATTTGCATACATTTATTTTTGAACAGAGTAAGGCAAAAATAAGCCAAATAAAAAGGCCATGCAGAAGAGAATCAAAATAAATTGAAACGGAACGGCAATATGACATTTACCTGCAGTGAAAATAATGGAACAGCATTAACTCTTTATGTGCCACGTTCGCATGTCCGACTCAGTCGACGGCGTGCCAACTTCGCATATTCCGCTCAACAAACAAAGCCGCCAAGACCGATCGATAAACCGCTAATTACTGCTAATCCCGCGGCACAATGAAAACGTTTCTCGTGCTTTTGTTCCTCTCATATACGGCTTGCATTAATTTGGTGATCGACTATCGAGCGATGTTCCCCATTGCTCGTACATTCTAAGTTTCTGTCACGGTTTTATGTGCAAAAGTCATGCCTTTACAGTAATGTAGCATTTGGTTATTCAAAAGAAAAATGGAAAATAGGGTCGTCATACAATTCATATCGAAACAAAGCTTGGCATTCCTCTTTAACTTTGCCTGCTATTATGCCCATCTTAATAGAAATTTGTAGAAGTTATACACATTGAAAAACAGAATTCTTTCTCAAAGCATGACTACCTTCATGTCTCAGAATAACGTGGCACACAGGGGGTTTCCACCATGGCACATAAAGAGTGAATAGTTTAGTGTAAATATAAGCAATAACAGCGGTAATGATTGCAATAAAATCAGCCAAAGTACATAAACAAACATTAGTGGAACCGTATAAATTAAAACACTTGTTACCTATTAAGGCTTTGGGGGTATGTCTGCAGCTGTGTGTGGTGTCAGTGGGACGAGTGTGAGGGGTTCGCAAACGTATAATGTGGGGGTAGCGAAGTGTGAGGGGTGTAATTTGGAGTGTTTGGGATGATTAAAAGCTATTACTGAACATACTGCAACGTCTGCGAGCAATCATATTCCTAAGTCACACCTACACATAAAGATAATGCAGCACCCACAACTTACGAGGCCGAGCCCACTTTACCTCATATATATATATATATATATATATATATATATATATATACATTTATATATATATATATATATATATATATATATATATATATATATATATATATGTGTGTGTGTGTGTGTGTGTGTGTGTGTGTGTGTGTGTGTGTGTGAACCTGCATCACAAAACCAACAAAAAGTTGCCATGGATTTTTTAAATGAATTTTTTACTTAAGGGCAGATTCTGAAAAAGCATACTCTAAGCTTTGAAATGAAATATAACTCAGTTATAAATAATCATTGGAAAGAAAGCACACTCTGAAAAGTGTGAACTGAGAAAAGTCGATCTGATGTACACTGTACAAGGTCTATTCAAGCGCTTATTCTAGATACCAAGTCTGTGCAAGCTGCGCAATGAATTGGACAAAAAAAGAGGATGTAAGCCACCACAGAAACAAGAATGAAGGGATTATTAGACTAGACTGATACTAAGGATGCTCTATTAACGCATTCTCTAGATTATGAATGCCATTTTGGTTTCAAAAGTTATGATAGTTGAAAGTGAAGAGTGTGCAGAGGACTTTCATGAAAAGAAAAGGGGCCTCTATTCAGACACACCTCATCACACGACTCTACAAAAAAGGGGGTAGAGAAAAACTGTTGAAAAGGCACTTTCCGATCCACCTTAAGATCCAGAATTTAGGAATTATGTAGGAGAAGAATAATCCTTCCAGAACATACGAAAAACTCACTATTGACTTGCTTTCACCTCTTTTGAGTCCTCACATAAAATCAAGGTGTACGACTTTTTGATGGTTTTGTGATGCATAGTTGTCACATACATGTATGCTGAAAGTACTTTTCCACAACAGACACATGGTATTCAATTGGACCTTATGGGCAAAATGATTTTATTAAAGACCAATACACATCTTTGCATACCTAAATGGACTTTTCATACAGTATTGATGTTTCAACTATATTTTTTCTTGAATGCGTTCATCTCTTTTCGTATAATGCTTTCACTATTATAATGATATAATGCCCGGTATCCAGAGATTGATGAAAATTGATCGATGAAAAAAATTACTAGTATCATGTATGCACGTATATAAAGGATAACCATATTTTGCGCCAAGAAACATACAATGGACGTTCGGATGATTGACGCAGAACGACAATATCGTCCAGAATTGACCATGTTTGGACAAATTATTTCTATTTCGGGGGGGGGGGAGATACATGGTACGTATACACGAAAAGTTCTGCCGGTAAGGCAAGCTTATATGGTTGTCTTTTTATTCTTCAATTATGATAAAGATATGACCAACGATAAACGTCATGAAAACAAACACAAAACGAAACAGTGTAACAGTGGTTCTACCATCGACTAGGAAAACATGACGATGTTTACCGCTTCTTTTAAGATAGTTTCTTTATCATGAGGTCCACATCCGCACTTTGACCTGCTTAATTTCCGGTCCATTCACTTGAGTCAAGCTATGTTCTTTGATGAAAACCAGGCGAATTAAGAGTCATTGCACAAACGTAGGAATAGAATGCTAGATTTGTCCGCTTCCATTGACCGCATATAATTGCAATGGTCAGTACATTTTTTTCCATGAAGTTTGCACATTGGTGCGCATCTTAAGGATGTCGTGGATAACTAATTTGTAGAGACTTAGAAATAAATATTTTTGATTTGTTTTGTTGTTACTCTTATCTTTTTCGATACAAATGCAGCCTTGATTAGTAAGAACACTGTGTTTAGTCTTGTTTCATAGCAGGAATATGAAGCATTATTTTTCTTGTAAGTAGAATAAATCCTGGCTTCCGTTTGTGAATATGCTATACATATTGCTTATACTGTAGAATGCTCTCTGTGGTTCCCTTGAAAGATATAAGTAAAAAAAAAAGTAAGAGTAATTTCAATCCATGGTCAACTTAAAGATTGGTCAGGACTTATTCTTAATGCATTAGAAGCTTCATACAACCTTATTGAATAAAATACGTTTTATATTGTATATGAGTAGCATAATATAGGTACCTCTTTTTCATATTTTGTTAGAAACTAACTATACATTCTGATTATGTGCAATATAGAACAATAATTGTTTATGACGGAAAATATTTTCCTAACCTGAATTATCATTCTACGAGAATAAAGTACAGATCTTTCGTAGTCCCTCGCATATCGGAAAGTAACAAGTTAAGCATGACCACACGCCGATACAACTTTAGTACACGAAAGTCTAACAAGTTTGCAAATAAGTTAATAAACATACAACGTTCCCATCGATCGATATCAATGAGGTTTGATAATAGAATACAATTCACATGTGATCATACCAATAATATTCACGACGTTACGAGTTGTTTCCAGATCAATCCCATGTTGTTCCGTATTAACAATGTCAGAAATATGTTTTTAAAAACCTGCTTAAATGTAGACACCGATAGACAGACACGCACATACGCACACACGCACACACCTACGGCGTTGCGAATCAATCAATCGAAGCTGCATGGCGGCATGATAGAAAAATGAGGGCAAGTGGGATATGTATTTTTTATCATATTAAACGTACAGATAGACAGGCATGATAGTTACTATATATCATTAAAATATTGTGACTTCTTTTTCTGTTATACACAGCAGATAATGCAGTCACTTTTTAGGAAAGCTGAATGATTCTCTGAGATTGCAGTTTTCGCCTGTTTTGACCTGGTCCCACAGCGAATCCAGCTTGCACTGCAAACCGTCAGTACCGATACCAAAGAGCCTTTTGACGTCAGCAGGGTTTGAAACAACGTAGAGGGCCTTTCGGAGATCTCCGTGTTCGTCCTGCAAAGAAATGTGATAAAAGATGCAAAAAAAAAAAGTGTGGAAAGATGCTATAATAGGATGCACACACTTTGTCTTAAATCATGTCTCTATACCGACAATAATTGTCAGCTGAATGTATCAATGCTCCCTGCTTTGTTTAATTATTAAGCAATTAAGCAGGGAACACTCAGCTGAGGCTCTTATTGTAAATTATCCTGCAAATTTTACCTTACGGATTTTCATTCCAGTGACTAAATTTTGTCTGTTTCCGTGGTATATTCTATTTCAAAAAATGATTTGTGAGATATAAACAAATACGTATGCATAATACGGTGCAAAACACAAACAGAAAAGTGTAATTATGATTTGATGCTTAACATTTCATGTACTCCACTCGGGATAACCATCTTTACATGGAGTGTATACTTTAATGCCACATGAACACAAAGGACGGTGAATCTATCCCCCAACCCCCCCCCCCCCCCCCCCCCGCCTTCCTTCCTTCTTTTCATCATTGCTCGCCGGCTCTCGGCCTCCGGGGACTATTTCTATGTACCTTTTCTACAGCTACGGTTGCAGCCGAAAGAGTTGTGTTTTTCACACCGGCTGAAGAGAGGCAGATCAGGGCCTTACGGAGATCTCGAGCTACCAGTCGCCCTTCGGCCGAGCTCAGCTCGCCCCCACATCGGTTCAAGTAGGATGTGATCGGTTCAACGCTGCGGTCTTCGGACAAAACGCAGGACGAAATCACGCAGTTATTGCGCAGTTGTTCCTCAACGTAGGTCGTAACATTATTTGACTTTGTCTGCATACTCATGCTGCCAGACTCTGGAAATAGAAGATAACATTTGATAAAAAAAGGTTGCTTTATTTTATTTTTTTTTTACTCACTAGTCAACGAACAGCGAGGAAAGTTTGTATTTCTGTCATAGAAAAAATGTGGTAAGCATAGGTTGAAAAAAAGTGATAGCAATAAATTACTGTAACTTTAAAGTATATACCGGGTGTCCCCAAAAAAGCGGAACGGTGGATTTTCAGTACCTTGCGTTCTAAAAGTGATATATTTTTTGACATCATTAGAAAGAGCATCTTCCGCAGAAGACCACGATACCAAAATCATTAAATTTGGTTCAGTACTTTTTATTCTACGCCAATTTCTGTAAATGCAGTCATTTTCAATTTTTTGCGACTTATGAGATAATAATTTGGGTGCGAAACGCGTTCCATACGGTGAATTGTGTAAGCTCGGTGATCCATGTCAACAAAAGATAACGCTTTCATATTGGGCGCGCACACACACACACACACAATCAGACACACACACACACACACACACACACACACACACACTGTTTTTCCTGGCCCGTGCCCAATATGAAAGCTGTATCTTTTGTTGACATGGATCACCGAGCTTACACAATGTTCACCGTATGGATCGCGTGTCGCGCTCAAATTATTATCTCATAAGTCGCAAAAATCCGGCGAAATTTGACAATGACTGCATTTTCAGAAATTGGCGTAGAATAAAAAGTACTGAACCAAATTTAATGATTTTGGTATCATAGTCTTCTGCGGAAGATGCTCTTTCTAATAATGTCAAAAGATATATAACTTTTAGACCGCAAGGTACTTAAAATCCACCGTTCCGCTTTTTTTGGGACACCCGGTATAGCAGAAATTCATCTTAGTATGTGAGGCGACTGAATATGATATGAAGGAAATTTTTACAAATGAAACATTGGGTTCTCTTTTACGCATAGTACCTTGACATTATCACTTTAAATGCTGTGGATAGGCATATACACACGCACACGCACGCACGCACAAACGAACACACACACACACACACACACACACACACCCCACGTACACACACACACGTTAGCATCATTCGGTACCAGATTTCAATTCCTTGCGGCGCTGAAGGACAGCGGAGAGTGTGTAGAGGTAAGGGTTGAGCGAGGAGTTTAGTGGTAGAATGAATACGGCTGTCCAGGCGTAGGTGTCACCGGGTATGTCAACCACCCCAGAGCTAGCCAGAATGCCCATGATGATTATCGGCATCCAGCACACAAAATCTGTCCCAACTACGAGCGCCATCTTGGTAGTCATCGTAATTTGCTCCTTTATCATTCGGGAGTTCACAGCCCTAATTTAGGAGAGAAAAAAAAAAAGAAGAAAAAGAAAGCATCAACCATCTTCTCGTTAGAAACTGAACCAATCCACGATCGAAATAATGACAATTTTCGAGGAGTACAAGTCATTTAGGCCTAAATGGTCCTAAGTACTTAAAGAAGAAATCCACCTCAAAATCAATAATCGTCAAAAACAAAATCCCCACGTAACGATACAAAAATAACAAACACTGGATAAAAAATAGGGACGATATGACGTTTTGAAATGTCACATTTCGGAAAACATTTCTTAATTGACCAGTCCTTAAGAATATCCAACTCAGCAAGTTGACGATGTCATGCTGTCATTAAGCATGTCATTTACAGAAATGATAGTAATTTCATATTTCAGCTGTAGGAATATTGTCTGTAACCCTCCCCCCCCCCAAAAAAAAAATGTTGAATAATATTTAATAATGTTAATTAACATTTAACAATTAGCTTATACCATTAAAAGCATCATCCCATACCAATATATTATATTAGTACGGGAAGATGATTTTACTTGTATTAGCTAATTTCTTTTCTTTTTTTTACGAAATTCATATGTAACATACATTAAAAATTGTCAGGGTATGACATCATGAGCCCGCGCATTTGAATATTCATAAGGACTGGTCAAGATATGATTTCCGAAATAAAAACATGCAGTTTCAACATCTTATATATTCCTTATTTCTTATCCGATTATTGTTTCCTATTTATTCTCTTTCTGTTAGAGTTTTGTTATTTTTTTTCTTTTTTGGTGGATTTCTTTTTTACTGAAAATGACAGTATAACCTTTCACA